>NW_010319476.1:10125-16255 GCF_000700745.2 Antrostomus carolinensis | reverse complement strand
GGGGGAGAAATCTACTGTAAATTCAACTTACATATCCCCCAACTTTCTGCATAGAGCAGATCATCATCCATATGCACAGCAGGATGCAGAGACACTCCCAAGGCTGCGTCAAATCCATCAGTGGTTTTGTTAATTGATAAAAGAATGTTTGAGGCCAGAAGCCAGTTCAGGTTCATGTCACATCCCCCTCCCAGACAGCACTGAAGTTTTATGTTGATGCTGGAAGTAGCAACAACACAGTTCTCCTCAAAGACCTGTTGCCATCTGTTGCCAAACCACATCAGAAGGGGATGACAAGAGTCTTTAGCCCATCACCCTCTCTTGTTCTAAGTGGAGAGACAGGAGGTAGCAGAGACATTCACATGCTGTCAACAATTTCAGCAACAGATTAATTGAAACTGGCAGAAAGAAATGGGCTGATACAGACTAACTGAAGTGAAATTACTCAATATTTGGCTAATTCAAGTACATAAAATTTTTGTAGAATTTTTTTGTAAAACCATTTCATTCAGCTTTAATTACCACCAAATAGGTGATATGGGTGGGGAAAGACAGGCAGAGAGGTAAAGGTACACACACAACACAGGTGTCATGTTTTTGTGCCGATCCTAAAGCAGGACTCTGGATGTCAGTTCTGTGTCTCTTGCTCCAGGCTGGGACATGCAGAACCTTCCTCGAGTGAACTCAGCACCTCTAACACATTTCACAGAGAAACACAAATCCATCAAGGACTAGGCTACACTGAGAATGCAACTATTTTATTCCATATGCTCATGATATTTGTTTCCAGGTAAGTTTTTGGGGGTTTTTTGGTCATATTTACAGCTCTTATTAGAGTATAAAAGTTATAAATTGGTTCTATTTTGAATTTATTTATAATCAATTATAAATATTTAGCAGGCAAAACATATGAAGTAGTATGAAAAGAGGTAGTATTAAAATACAGGATAAATTATTATGCCAAAAAGCTTGCAAAAAAGAATCAAGTATTAAATTACTCTAGACATCTGTCTGTCCTCTCTAACACAGTTCCTTGACAGTCCCACATTTATAACAGGCACAAATTAATTGCACACAGGCAATTTCTTCAAGTGTAGGGGAAGAAATGTTTATAACTTCAGATTATGGCTGGCCAAAAGCAGACACACTCACTTGACTCTCAGTCAAACGGCACTGAAAACTGATTACCAGAGCCATTACTGCACCAAACGGTGCCTGTTAAATTGAAAGCAAAAGCCAAAATATAAAATCTTTATCCCATCTTATTAAATGGCTATTAAATAATAGAAATGCACCAGTAAGTATTTCAGAATGACATTTACAAGCAATAAAGCACAGAAGACAAGGCAGACAATTTTCTCCCAAGTGTATTACTGCAACACAGAATTTTTAGAAAGGTGCCAAGGGGCAACAGCAGGTCACTCCAAGGATTACTGTTTTGTACTGTTTCTTACAGCTTTACCTTACGTGGTTACTCTTCACACATGTTGCCACTCCAGGCAAGATCAATCCATGCCCAGGCACAGATAAGATCACAAATTTACAGCCAGGAAGGCAAAAGGTCACCAACCAGATTGTTTCCGTCATCACTAAAATTACTGTCCCCATCTCTGGCAGTGTCCAGAGGCAGAGTGGGCATGCTGGCGCTCTGTCCTGCCCTCCCACAGAGCCCACTGAGAGCACAAAGAGCACAAAGTCCAGGGGATACTTAAGGCACCTGTAAGGAGGGACATCCTGGGTGAGCTGCACTGGGAAGCCCATCCCAGCACAACTCTGATATCTTTTTCCACATGCAGCTATTTTGGGGTCAACTCATAGCCCAGCTTGCACAGGCCACCAAGGCCACCTCCTCTGAGCCAGCTGCCCATCCCACCACCAGCACCTCTCATGGGAGAGGAGAGGAGCACCAGCTCTCTTAGAAACAAGGACAACTAGGAAAGCAAAGCAAGGAGGTAGAAGACTGCAGAGGAGGGCAAAAAGCCTTCTGCACCAAAACAAGCCCAAGAGCAGAGACAATCAAGAGAGGAAAATCAGCAGCTTCAGCAGTTAAAGTTTTCTCCCTAGCACCTGTGCTCTGTGCAGAGCTAGTCACAGCAGCAAAGCAGACCTCAGGAAGCCACTCAAGATTATGTGGCTCAGAGGCTCTGAGCATTGTCCCCCATCCATTTATCCCAGGTGAATCAAACTTCCTGAACACAGGGCAAATTCTCTCAGCTGGGAAAGACTCTTCTAAGCAAGGAAACATAAATGCAGAAACTCTTTTAACCACCTCGGCCATACCGCTGTGGCTTTCCCTGCTGCTGTGGATGAACCCACAGCAAAGTATTGCTGTGCTCTGCAGAGCGCCTGCCTGCTGAAGGGCTTTGTCACCAAGCTTGCAGTGAATGGCTGTTGTTAAAACAATGGGATATTTTCTTTTGTATTAGTAGCAGAACTAAAACAAAGGAATGCAAGAAACAATACAACAATACCAAAGCGAGAGAGGAAGCAAGCAGACGTGCCTCAGCCCCACACAGGCTTCCTGCCTATTTGCAATTATTTTCTTTTACGTGATGTTTCCAGCTACAGCTGAGAGCAAGGAGAGCTCAAGGGTATCATTGCTTTGTAAGCTAAACCAAGGCCTATTTTCCTTTGCTTCAGGTAGAAAGCCTCCCAGCTTTGTGCCATTTCTCTGGAATTGCTCCCTCACGTGACACCTCTCTAAGGACTGTATTTTCTAAGTGAGTAGTACACGGAGTTTACTGGAGCATACACACAGGTCCATCTTGTCACAGACACCGTTTGCACGAACCTTGATGACATGAGGATTATCTGCAAAGGCTCACATCTCTCTATGCATTGTCTTCCATACAACTTTATCCAGTGGTAAAAGGCATTTCAGAATGGTAGGCTTATCACCCCACAGATCAACTTTCTGCAATAACACAATCCATTATTATCACTGCTTCCTGCTTCGTATCTGTTTTGTGATTTCCTTCCCCTTCCCCCGAGCGCAGCAGCAGTGTGGTTGTACCACAGGGACACCGATATACCCACCCTCTAACCTAACACACGCTGCTACTACACTGGGCTATATTACCTGCACAGCGACCCCAGGAACAAATGCCAAATACATTTCTCTGTAAGTCTTCCCCTAGACACGGATCAGGCCCAGCCCTGTCCTGAAGGAAGCTGTAGAAATTCATAATGAGAGAGATGATCACATAAGACTGATGGGGAAATATCCTGGACCACCTCAAACTGCTGGTGCTAGGACCTCACAGAATAACACCTGGCCTCTGAGAAACAGCAGTGTCTGACACCCAATGGGTACTAAACAATTATATTGCCACTATACCTTTCTTGGGCAAGTTACTTCCAAGACACTTGGTTGATCTGTTTTCTTCACAGCTATGCAGTTCAGTTGCTTCATTTTTTTATATAGGCTCCAATTCAATAAGATGCTTAAGCATATCAGGGCAGGGCCTCAGGTCATATACGTGCTCATGGCACATGGTTCATGAAACCATGGCTGGTGGTTTTAGCCCCATCAACTCTGCCTTCATTGCTGAGAGCAGTAGGACAAGCTGGATGCCATAGAGAGGGTTGTTGTTTAAACTATTTAGCAATTAACAAACCAAAAGACACTGTCAAGTACATTCTGCATATAGATGTTTTCCACAAATTGTTGCTGTCTTTTCTTGAAAGAAATGTGTCACAAGATGAGCCTTATTTCTTTTTTCACTGTGGCGTAGCTATGATTTGATATTTGTATGAGCAAGCAATGCAAATACTTCATAAAAGCCTTTAATAGTGTAATTTAGCTAACAATGGCAAGAGTAATCAGCAGCTTGCTTCAGACACTGAGCAATCTGACAGCTTTGTCTGATTGCATCTCAATATTTTGCTAAAAGCAGAGATTGCTGTAAATGGGTGGATTAAAAAAAGAGAAAGTTGATTGAACAGGTGTGTACAGGGGAAAATCTTGGTCACTATGAAGTATTCATACAGCACAAGAGAAAACAAATGGGAAAGGTGAAGAAAAATGGGCATCTTCAAATCAATTCTATCTACTTCAAATTCATTATAAGTTCCGCCACTGAGCAGACTTATGTACATTTTGAGATGGTACTGAATAATCTTCTCATTAACAAAAATAGCTCAAACATAACAGATCTAAAAGAAATTCTGATTTAGGTGCCACTAACTGTATTTTGAAAGTTTAGAGAATTGCATATATATGCTGGCTCAAACAGAGGTGGATATTTCTAAAATCAAGTAAACAAAGTCAAGACTAGCATTATTTATTCATTCATACTTTTAAAAGGTGAAATGCTCCAATTGAACAGTAAGTTATTTCTCACTTAGTTATGCCTCCTCTGTACTTAGCAAGGCATAACCCTAAAATGTTTTCACAAATTATCTCCTGTGTTTTCCTAACCTAATGCTTCACCAGTTCTGTGATACCCCTTAACTGTAATTATACTTCCTCTGGAATTGCACCCTAAATAGAAATTGAACTATTCATGCTGCAAATTGAAATTCGTCAATGCGAAGCCATCCAAATAACTTGCATTAGCATTACGTCCTCCCAAAATTTGATAAGATCACTTCTGTTTCTCAGAAACATGATACTAATTGCTGCTTTTTTATCAAGTCCAGGCAGACACAGTCAAACCAACAAGTAAATACTTGAATGACCCAGAAAAATTTCCCTTTAACCTTTAGAATACGTGGACGACCTCATGTGAAGACCCACTAACTGTACAGCCACAGTCAGAGCTGCTCTCTGCCTATGGGAGCTAACGGAGTGACAGCAGGAGGCATTTCACCCATTAAAATCAGAGTTTGTGGTACTAGGCACTTCAATAACAGAGCAAAAACTTTTGGGATTGTAGAGCAACTGAGGAAGAAGCGACACAAGAACACTGCTGCAAGCTTTGTTAGACCAACGTTCAAACCACCCATGGGCTTCAGTGGTGCCACATCGTAACCCTGCTACCTTGCTCCAGCCCTCTCTGAGCCCCCGACACGAGCTCCCAGCTGCACACAGGGCAGCTCCCCAAGAAGGACTCGACCAGAGCCTGCCCCAGCCTCTCTGGTAGCACAGCATTGATTAAAGGACACAGTTAATTACTGTTTCATCCCCACCATCTATCTCTTCCCTTCCATAGTCTCCTGTACCTTTCTTTCCACTTCCCTGCTAGGTTATGTCACTGTAACTCACTAAGCCACCCCTTGGGTTAAGCTCAGACCTTCCTCATCAGCCCAGCCTTTGGGAAAGCCAAGTCAAGCTGACAAAACAAGGCCTGAAAGCAGAGCTACAATAGACATCAGTAACAGTAATATATTCTCTTGTTTATCTAGAAAATATGACTGCTGAATGTTAAGCAATTTTTTTTTTCCTAATCGCCATCTTCCTGGTCAGATGATCCATGTATTGCCACGGGTGTTGGGGCAGCAGGACACACACAGAACACCGTACTTCTGCACTTACACGTCTGTCTGAGTTTCCAGTGGGAAGATCTGATCCCCCACCCCACTGCATCTCTAAGCCAGACTAAGGAGCATTCCAAATTCTTTGCTTGCCATGCTTAACATTAGAGTTGATTATCTGCTATATGAAATCATCACTCAAAAAAATCAAAAGCTCTGATCTCAGTAGTGCCAGATTTTAACACACAGTGTGAAGTATCCAGAGGAAAGCTCTTCTGCAGTAAAAAAAAACCCCACGTATATTCTAGAGGAACCAATCCTGCAGGGGATTCTACAGTTTCATTATGGAAGACTTTGGAATATTTGCTTGGAGTAAATGCATTACTTCTATAAACCAGAAGGGCTGGAATTACATTATTTCAGCAGAAAAAGTGTATTAACATTTGTTCTTGAAATGCAGTATTATAACACACTTTACACTGGGAACATTTCTACAAACACTTTTTTTTGGAACCAATCCTGCAGGGGATTCTACAGTTTCATTATGGAAGACTTTGGAATATTTGCTTGGAGTAAATGCATTACTTCTATAAACCAGAAGGGCTGGAATTACATTATTTCAGCAGAAAAAGTGTATTAACATTTGTTCTTGAAATGCAGTATTATAACACACTTTACACTGGGAACATTTCTACAAACACTTTTTTTTTTTTTT
>NW_010319476.1:0-10098 GCF_000700745.2 Antrostomus carolinensis | reverse complement strand
CTGAACAGCCTATAAATATCCTCAGGTAATTAATTAGTAAGAGAATCCAACTAATTAATTACTGCAGGCCTAGTTATACATTGTTAGATTTGTTAAAGGGATACAGTCATTATAAAATTCACTTCTCCAAATTCACAATAGTCATCTACAGAAAGTGGTGGATTTACAACAGAACCAAATTCAGCACAAAAAAGAAAATTCAAGGAGACGCTGACAGGGCCTTACATCAGGGACAGAGTTTACTGCCGAAGCTAGGAGCAGAGCTGTCCTTCCATGGAATGGCTGGAAATGCCTTTCTCAGTTCAGGAAGACACATTAACCTCATAACTCCTTCTGAATAGTTCTCAACTACAGAGCTAGATAATGAGAAATTATTTACATACCAATATAACCATATTAATTGGATATATTCATGCTGTGCCTTTTAAAACCTAGTGACCCCTCTTCCAGCCCACCTCAGATGTGGAGCCAGGTCTTTCCTATTTTGTGACTCACTTGCAGGGTCAGCAGGGAAAGGTGACGCCTGAAATTGGCCCCAGGCAGGCAAGCAAGGCAGCTGGCAGCTGTGTTGGTTGAGGAAAGATGATTCATTTTGTGGTGCCTTGTGAGGGTATTTTTGTTGTTTGAATTAATAAAGAAGGCCCTGAGGAAGAGCCTGAAAGTGATCTGAGCATGTTGTTAAATCCTTACTGCCTGTTTCCCTAGCAGTCTATGCTAATCATGCCCAGCACCATCTGAAAACTGAAATCCACAGCTGTCTAGCTGCCTTCATTGTATTTGTTAGCTAAAACAGCCACTTACAAAGAGATAATATAGAAAGAAAAATCTTACATCTTAACAGTACTGCAAATTAACTTAGGAAAGAAGTATGTTGTACTTGTACAGACATTTTTAGGTTAGATTTGTGCTCTTTAATTGAGCAAAACATTAAGAACAAGAACAAAAGACATTAGAAACAAGCGCCTGTGGAAGCCAGCTCACGCTACCTTTCCTGCCAGTTGTAAAGCTGAATTTTAATAGCTCACCCTGCTATTCTCTTTGCTCCAGTTTCCAAATTGCATTACAGGCAAATACAGTGTAAGGTTAGCATCTTCAAGAGTTCTTTGCAACTTGTTTTTCTAGAAAGAGCATATGTGAATCTGATTGTTATCTGAATCCTTGTGTTACTTTACATCAGCTGTGAAACTGCTTATGCTAACAGGGGATAACAGAATATTTCCCTGTGGATTTATGAGCCTAAAGTCCACATACTGTCTATGGACACTTCACACCTGGTCTCCTTTGTGAGCCACTTCATATGAAGTCATGAGACCAATAAGAGTATTCTAAAACATAAAACAAACAAAAAAAAACCCCAAACCTGCATAAATCCCTATGCAGCAACACTGAGAAACTTTGCTCATTGAAGTGCATTACTAACGCCATTTGGAAAGAGAAAAATATCTGAAACATGCTTAACTGGGCTGAAGTATTCATATGCTCAGAGACGGGAGGTATAAAAAGAACAATTTTTACCTATAATTATGTTACATGATGAAAGATTTGAATGCAATCCCTGGGAAGATAACTTCTCTAATATAAGAAGAACTTACAGAGATGGATCATTTTCAGATCTTCAGATAATCCCCTTGAGAGAAGCAGGACATTTTTATCACCTTTTGGACACTCTTTTTCCTGGCTATGGGCAACAATACTACATTTCAGCCAGTATCCACTACTGCAGTGCTATCACCCTGCAGCAGCACTAAGATTTGCCATCAGGCACATCTGGTGTCCTAAACCTGCTACGGGATGTTCTCCATCTCAGTAAGATAATGCATACCATTAAGAAAAGATGCTTCAACTTGAAAAGGCTGAAAGCAAACAGTGAACAGAGGGACAATGCAAAGAGACTGGGTACACACGCACACAAACCACACAGATAGCAACACTCCTATGTCTGGTGCTAAAAAACTTGGGCAGGGAAGATGAGCACCTTTCCAGAAGCTGCCTGGGTTAAGTCACTCCACAGCTAGTAGCAACTCAGATTAAACTTTAATGAGGGACAGATTGTTCCCACCTACTTACTGAGGGCAGCTCCTGGCCTAAATACAGTGGACAAGCACAGGTTGCTCCAAGGGCTGGAGAGCAGTCACAGCCTCCCAGCTCTCTCCAGCCATCCCAGGGAGTGTGAGTCAGCGACCCAGTTTTTCAGATCTCTCCCCATATCCTTCCCTTCTGCTTCCAGCCCTTGGGCTAGGGCAGGAAAACAGTTTTTCCTGCTCTGCTGAGAAGCCTTGAACCAGCCTGAGAAACTCTACAGAGTTTTTGCACCTTTCATTGAAATTTCTGGGCTATTCACTCTGTTTGCAAGTGTACAAGCAAAATGCATGAGCAAGGCCTGCCAAAGATTGTAAGGCAGCGTAATTCAATTGTTAACTGGCCTACAGATAGCTTCCACCAGCCATTTGGAGGATCCCAGGTTGCTAACACACACTTAGAAAATCCAAGACCCTGGCAACAAAACTCAGTGTCCAGCTACCACCACAGCACAAACAAGTAATCAAACCCACAGCGCACAAATTGCTGATTCTAAGACCCAGCATGACCCCGAGGAGAGACCAGCAGGTCCCCAGATTCCCATTCCTGACCTGTATCTGGTCGTCACTCATCCCCTGCATACGTGGGACGGCAATCAGCCAGACAAGCTAAAGAGTAGAAATCACCAGGGCCAACACTTGACACCTTAATTCACCAAGCATTTTTTTTCCACAGTAAACTGTGTTTTAATACCAAACCAGCTTTCTGCCATATAATCCTAACACACATTTCAGCCAAAGCAATGACAGCAATGTCTCAAAAATAAAAAGAACCATTATTATTGATCGTAAAAAGAGCAGTTTATAATTGGGCTATAGCACTTACTAGCCTCTTTTAATGGTGTATTATTCCATCTCCTTTTTTCTTTTTTATTAAAAGAAATAATTTTCATTGCTTGTAGGGTTATAAAAGGATAAACCAGAATTGATTATACAACTTTTCCAGAGAATCCCTTCACTGATAACAACATGGTCTTCCAAAGAAACAATGAAAAATTTGCAACTGACGAATTCAAAGTTTTTTACTTTTTCTTTGTCCAGCTTTCACACACACAATATTATGGCTTTTTTCTTCTCTTGGTTTATTATCATTGCAGACAATCCACTGGAGAAGGGGAAAGTATAGATCTTACTGAAAGTGCCATTAGACTGTTTAACTCTATGACAAGTAATAATTTAAATCCATTTGAAGGTTGGCCTTTTGCTTTTTCACACAAGTTAATTCAGTTGTGACAATAACATATGTAGAAATATGTTGCCAATGAACATTAACTACATTTTATGTCTCTATTATTTTGTATTTTACCAGGTTGTCAAAAAACAGATTTACAATAGAATGCAAAATATGAACATCTCTGGTGTCCAAACATGTCTAGATGGTACATTAGCTGGCGTTAGTAAGAAATTGTTCATAATTTGCATTTATAAGGTTCAGTTGGTAGCAAAGGCTCTATATGAATTCATATGCATCAAAAGCCCATTTTAGTATTTTGTGTGAGAAGCACCATTTCTTTACTGGAAATTCCTTGGCTTTAATGTGTCTAAAATGCATGTTCTGAACTTGATAGGAAAATGCACCACAGGATATAAATGTATCAATCAGAACACATCACTGTAAATTATTCTTAAATCACATAGTACAACATTTTGTCTTCAAGTCAGCAACTGCAAACAGGAAGAAGGATCACTAGCAGCATACTTCAAACACTCAGTACCGTGTGACAAATGCCTGGAGGCTGCCTGGTCCCCATGGGTCCTCAGACAAGTCAGGTCATTGCTGAATGTACCATGTTTCTGTGTCACCAGGAAAATGTCACCGTTGGTTTCATTTTACTTTTTATTGGATTTATGTTGATATAGAGTGTTTTCTGTGTCTGAACTCTTTGGCTCGTGCTCTGTTTCATTCCCGTGAACGGTTTCCAGTTTGATTACAATCCCACTCTCTGAAATAATTTATATTAATTAGGAAATTAACCCATTACCAGTCCTCAAACTACTATGGTGAGATACAACACAGAGAAAGACATCAGATGTCTTTATGATTTCATTCACTACCTTTCATCTTCTAGAAACTCAAGTAAACTTTTGACCAAGTCATAGGTAAGAATGCATTTTTAACAAGGATTCTACTTCTTTTGTCTGTATCACAAAATTATGACAACAATGATATATGTGCTTAAAAAAACAGAACTGGGATCAGAAAGGGAGATATCTCTCAGATCAGGACCAAGCCTCTGGTCTAATTAATACTATTCAATTTTACATTACTGCCACACAGAATAAAGTGTTTGTAAGGCAATAATTAGGTATTACTATTTGTTTTCATGAAGCATCTGGGAACAGTACCAACATCCTTTTTGAAATATCTAATGAAAGAAAATACAATATAATAGAAAAACACTTTTTCTTTAGATTATTAAGTGTGCATCAAATATTTATTGGCTTTTGAGGCAAAATTAATGTGTACAGGGAAACAGCAGCAGTCTGTTACTACAGGGTTCTACTGAACAGAGCTACATATAGGTTTTGTTCTGAAAATCTGAGAGACATACTGCATTAAAATAAGCTGCTTGCCTGGAGGAACACTGGATTTTACAATACAGAGTGGAAAGATAATTTCAAAGTTCTCCTCAATGATGGCATAAGTAGATGGACCGGGCAGAACACTGGTCCAATGCTTCTTTTAGCAGGCCATGAACTCACAGCAAAGACCTGAAAAGTAAGCTTGAGTATCAATTGCTGAACATGCAGATGAGATACTGGGAAATACACTGCACAAATACAAGAACAGACCAACAGTGCTTAAAGAGCCACTTTATGAACCAATTTTTGCTGGCTCTCCATTACTTCACTCCACATAATAAATCACTACTGTGCATCCTAACATGTGTCCAGGATTCCTTAAAGAGCTCAGAAAAGCATAGAGCAAACAAGCATGGCAAGGGCAGATCTACCTGTACCAGTGAGAAAACATCTAGAGGTGCAGGTTCAGGTGTTCAAAATGAATAGCTATATTACCTAAAATGCCTCTATTGCCCCCTTTTAAAAAAAAAAAAAAAAAAAAGTCTTACAGGATTTCATCACTGTGAACTATTTTCTGAGTCAATTCTTTCTCAGATACTTTCTCAATGTAAAGAAATGAGCTCAAGACAGCAGGTGGGTATAAGGAGAACAGTTCAGTACAATATGACCCATAAAGTGCTCTGCAAGAAAAGAAATCAAAGTGTTTCACATAACACATCACAGCAGTCTCTCTGAAAGTCTGATCTTCTCATATGCTAAAAAGTCTCACTTCCCAAAGCCTACAGGACAGGAGAACACTATGCAGAGCTCTTAGCACTTAAAGAGCTGCAGGAAGGGAAAAATAAATCCAGCTCTCCTAAACACAGTGTCAAAGAGAAAAAGAGGGAAGAGAAGGGCCATACCTCATGTCAAACCTCAACACAGTGAAGCAATAAATTCAAGCATCTGGTGTCAGGTGTGCTGAGGAAGTGGATCAAAAACTCAGCACAGTAAGCTCTGACTGAGACCTGGCTGGTAGGTCAGATAGGGCATGGAACAGGTGAGCAGGAGCTGGAACGGAGGGTCCGAGTTTTGCCTCATATTCCAGGGAAAAGAGCATGGCTATCCCCACTTCAGTGAAGGAGGAAGAGAAGGAACACTTTATTGGTGCTGGAAGAAGCTAGCCCTGGCAGAGAAGAAATTGCAGGAAAAAAGAGTAAAGAAGCAGAAAATCTCCCAGTGTGCTGCTTCGGTCAGAGGGTCCTGCTAATGGCAAGAGAGTTCTCCAAGTTTTCCCTTATCCCACTGAACTGGGTTATTTGAAAAATGCTGCTCTTTCGTTCTTTGCCCATCAGAAAATAATTACATTTACTCTAACAGAGCACAACAAACTATTAACAAAATGTTACCAATCACTAGAAAAAAGTGTCCTCCAGAATTAGCTCTGCATAAGCCAAAGGAAATTCCTGCTATACATGAATGAGGACCAGCTCTGAAAATAATCTCTGCTCCCTAAACAAATACGGCCATTCTCTCTTTCTTAAGGAAATGGAATGTTTTTTCTTTCCAATTTTCCTGAAAACCCCCTTCCCTGCAAATGAATGCCCACAATAACTATTTAAGAACAGCTCTGCAGTAAAACCTGGCTGCAGTCCTCCAGTCTTTCATAACTTTGGAGTGTCGCAGCAATGCTGCAGTACACGCAGGCACCTCTCACAGTTATGGCTCCCGCTGGAAATGGCCATGCCAGGCAAGTGAAGGGAAAAGCGACCAGGATTTATTACATAAACACACTGTCTGCTTCTCTCCACTGACCTCCCCTTCAGTACACACTATTTTCCTCTGAAAGCTCTGGCCCCTGCAGCATACAAAGCCCAAACATAACAGGACCGGTGCCTCCTACAACCAAATATAGATAGGATGGAACAAGGCTACCCGAAACCCAGCAGTTCCTTGACAAAACCCCTGTCTCCCTGAGTGACCCCAACTGGGGACGGGGGCTGCGACCCTCCCCACCAACCTCTGTGACCTGTCAGACCCCCAGCACCCCTTCTGGCCTTCATGGCCCAGCGAGACACACCCACAGAATAAGAAAGGGACATGAAGGAAGATGAAAAGGGACCTGGCTGATATTCATGGCATGGAGAGCTAGAGCTGGTGGGTTTTCTTCCACCTTTGCTCAAAGCCAGACATGGCAATCACACACTTTCCAGGCTTGCTTGATACAGAGTACTTCTCAATAACAGTCATCTCCAGCAATCCATGGATGAGATGTCCCAAACTCCACCTGGATATTCTCTGTTCACACCTGAAGACTGGAATTTAGCTTTCAATTATTCTGTGTACAAAATCCCCCTCAACTTCCAGGCTTACGTCTGCTCCACAGCTTTCCTTGGCTTCAGGCTTGGGGAGAAATGGGACACAAATTGCTCACAGCACTTTGCCCAGTGTGTTCTCTGTGTTTTTTTGTGACATCTCATCAACTGCTGCACACATTTTATTGTCAAAGGCAGTTGTTCCACTTTCTTCTTGCCCTCATTGGCCTTCAGGAGGAAAACTGAATTTGCTTCTCAGGATGTGCAGAACTTGGGAGGGTGAAGGAAATCAGAGGACCAGATGTATTTCACCTCTTTTGTCTCCCTAACAGATGGACAGCTATTCTACTCATGAGTTTCCTATCCCAATAAGGAAATACGAGCCAAAGCCCTGAGGGAAATGGGCTTGAGATTTTTTCATGTTTTTTATGAGCTCAGGTAGAAAGAAAATAAACTTCCGTCCCTATGCATTCAACCTGATTGCATTCAACCGCAGCATCTGATCAAAGTGCCTTGAAATAATTTCAGAAGTACATGCTAAAACTAATCTTCTCTCACAGCATACCAACACAGGATCACTTACTGCCTGGCTCAGAGATGTGGATCTCTCTGGGATAGATGCCCTTCTCGCAAGAAGGCCTGCCACAGTCTATGCTGACAGCTCCATCCTGCCAGTTGCTTATGAGTTACATTTTTTGATCCATATTTCCTCCCATTTCTCAGACCTGGTTTGCAGGACACAGTAGAAGCCTTAATGAGCATTCAGGGAGAAATATACAGGACTCTCCCCACAGCATCTGTTCCCCTTCTCCTCGTTTCTGGGACAAAGGTATAGATCACAGAGGAGTCCTGCCTGCCTTAGCTAGGGAAAAAATAAGATAAGGTCAGAAAGCCCTTTAAGCTGCAGGAACAGTCCTACCCACAACTTCAGCTCTCCATCTGCCAGACTGACTACAGGAACAGACAAATAGGCAAAGCAATTAATTTACCATGTTAAACTCTAACCATACACATCTTTTCCACTTACATTTTGACTGTGTAAAGGCAGAAGCTACGATCCTTACACTGAAAAATTGTAGAGAATAGCACTTCAATATTAAAAAAAAATAAATAAATAAAATTTCTTTCTTCAACCAGCACTACAAAGTGCAGTAGGTCAGGAGCTGCTCATGCAAGTGCACAGCTCCCAACATCAATGCTGCTATTAGGCTGAAGGGAACAAATGTTACTCTTTCAAAAAGATACAGGGCAAGGTCAAAGCTTGTGTCATCACAAACGCAAAACATGAGAAGCCTACACATTGCTTTCAGCAAGAGTTCATTTTGCTGACATGCAGTTTTCTATTCATTTAGGACATTTCCGTCTAAGATTAAAAGCCAGAGGGTACACTCTGTGCTGACCTTCCTCCAACAATTAAAAAGAACACAAAATCTTCAGGCTTCAGAGGGAAAAAATTGATGCCAATTTAGTCTTAGATAACGCAGAATCAATGAGGCCAATCGATATTGCACACAAGCCAGTCAGCAATTTAGGCATCTTCTTACATTTCTTTTTTGGGGATATGCACGCTAGATAGCAAAATAAAAAAAAAAAAAAAAATGCTGTAAGGATCAAAGCATAGTAGAGAAGAGCTGATAATTGACTACAATTGCAGCTCAGTATTATATTTCTGAAAAGATACTACCAAAGAAATTTGCAGCATTTTCCAAGACTCATTTCCTCCACCAAGTTCTCAAACAAGTATTCTTCATTTTCGGTTAGCTATTAATTGTACTGGAAACTTATTTATCCTGAAGGATAGTAAAGCCAGCACAAAAAGAGTTTATTGAACATTTTCATCTAAATAAAAAGTATGATTCTTTGCAGGAGCAGAGCTACGCTGGCTGCATTACATTATTCTCAAAGCCAAGTTCAACCAATCAGTTTTCCAAGACTGCTAAAAATAAAAGGGACAGAAATTCGAAGTACATTTAAGACCCTATAAATCATTATATATAAGGCAAATGCACATGATTACACTGTATTAAGGGTATTTTACTTTATTATGTTTCAATTCCAGTAGATTTGGATTTTTTTTTTTTTTTCTCTGCAGAAACAGAAGTTGTGATTCATCACAAGTTACGTGACTATTCTGACTGTTGCTTTGTGGCTGCCTGATCCAGCTGTGTTTGGCTGGAGGCTCTGCCCATTCCTAGAACTCAGCTCTTTTTCTCTTTTATGAAGAGGGTCCTCAATGTCAAGAAAATTCAGTGTCAGACCACAGAGGAAGCATCTGAAACAACTCTCCCCTTGCATTTCTCCGCAACCTTTTGTTGGAAGAGCTCTAGCTGGCCACATCTTCAAATACTGGTTTATCTGTTCTGAAAATGCTGGCCTCCAGCTAATTTCTAACTAACTAAAAGTTATCATACCAAGTCTTGAGCTACACTTTGTTTTAAAACAAAACTTTTAAGCAGAGGCCTTTCACTGCCAGGCACATGTGACAAACCCTTCTCAAAGGAATGATTGCAGGAGCGCTAATGAATGGCTCAAATTGACCTGTTCAACAGTGAGGATGCAGCAGCCATCCTAGTTCCCACAGCTGGAGATTGTCAGGATGAGATCTAATGCAGAACACAGGCACTGCAAGTCAGGTACTCCAGTGTGAACCTTTTAGACTCTTAGTTCCCAGGACTGAAACTTAAGCTTAGAGTTAAGCCTCTAGGCAGGTGCTAATACTACATACTATTGTAAGATCCAAAGATGATGCTTTCCTGAGAACAGGCACCTGTAAATAGTTTTTGAAAGAAGCGAGGTGTCTTAAAATGTGGCAACCAGTACAGAAGATATTATCTGTCTCTAATACAATAGCAAATACCTCTACCTGCCAATGATCTGTATTGTGCATGTCCTAGCTCAACACCTTATGGCATTCCAGCCCTCTCCAAGACAGGACATTATTTAAGTGGGCACACACAGGCTGTTACTGTCATAAGTTCTTGTTCCTGACAGCCCAGACAGGACAAGAAGGAATGTTTGAACATCAGAGTAGCTACCTCATTCCCCCAGGAAAAAAGAGGCTTCACCTCTGAGCTGCTGCTTTGGTAAAGTCAGGTGAGTAACAGGAAAGTGAAATGCCCCAGAAATTAGATGTTGGCAAAACATAATGAATAGTGGCATAACTGGTGTACACTTTGACACCGTCCCACATGACATCCTTATCT
>NW_010319475.1:0-1620 GCF_000700745.2 Antrostomus carolinensis | reverse complement strand
TCCCTTCCCTCCAGCATGTCAACCAAACCACCATAGCTTGGTGTCATTGGCAAACTTACTGGGAGTGCACTCAATTCCACTGTCCATGTGGGTCTGTAGGAGCACTCTGGTTATAAGGTTTCAGGGTGCTGCAATTGACTGGTAAATTCTGGATGCTTTCCCTGAACCCTGAGGGCACTTTTAACCACAGATCAAACACGGGATGTGTTCAGGATGAGACTGGGCTTGGAAACAGCAAGTCAGGGTTGTCTCTGTGGCATTTGCTTCTACTTCCATCCTCCTCAGTGTCATAACTCTGCTCTCCAGTCTCTGTTTTCACAACCTGGAGGTCTCAGATAGTTCCCAGAGCTGAGCACATGTGAGTAAGACTGTGGTAGAAGAGTACTGCACAAGGGATTAATGGGGAGGATTTATAATTAAAATCTGCATTTTTTGAATATAAACCATATCTTGCATTCCCAGCATGCCTAAAACACAGCCTGAGCTGTTCTCCTTCCTGCCTTCTCTCCCCAGGTCTCATGGATCTCATGGTGGGGCTTTTGCAGCATGTTCCAGAGCAGCGCATGACTGTGAACCTGGGTGACTATACCTGGGAAGAGGTATACATCTCTGCCAAGACAGGTGAGACCTTGTGCTGAAGGCTTTCTCCTTCCCCTGGGGCCCACCAAGCACACAGGGATAATTTATAAGAGGAGATGGAGCTATGGTTAGCAAGATACTTCCCAGCAGAAGGTCACCTGCCAATACCCAGATGTACTCAGTTTGAAGATACGCCTGTTGACCAGTGGTACCTATGGTTCACCCCATGGTTTTTCTTTCTCCCTAGAAAGCAGCAGCTTCAGAAACAGGTGAGCACACACAGGGAGACGGGCTCCCAGCTACTCTAGTGGAAAGTGAGTCATGCCTGTGCATGTGCAGATCCCCACCTGGAAGAAGCGGCAGCTGTGGAGTGCCCGGGCTGGAGCCTGGGGCATCACTGCCATCCCTTGTCTCTCCCTGTGGAGCGATAGCTCACTTGCCGCAGGTCACGTACTGTCACTCCAGAACCAGCAGGAATTAATTCCAATTAATTGTAAGCGCTTCGCTCTTGTAGGAAGATTGCTACTGGTACTCTCTTGAAGAAGACAGGGTGGTCAGCACCGAGTGGTGTATGATTCCTCCAGAAAAGCTTCTTGCTAGTAAGCATTCATAATTGTTCTTATACAGGATGTGTTTTAAAGCTGCGAGACAAAGATTTTAATGTCTTCTTTCCATTGTTTGTAACTCAGATTATATTTTTATTGGCTGTTTTTACCTTTTATATGTAGTTTCACTCTGAAAAGCGAATGAGTGAACACCTCTGTGTCGGCTGACTGTTCTCTGCATGTTGGTTGGAGTTTGTGTGGACAAAGAGGCCTCAAAAACAGACCTGGAATTGCGTGATGGGGGGGGAGAATTTTCCCTGTTTTGGTCGGAATCTTCTGTACAGGCAGGAAATCAGTCCGATTTTGATGAGACAAAGATGCTGAAAAGAAAAAACAGATTTAATAAAGATAATTTAACCCAATTCCGACTCTGGAGCCAGGTCGAGGTCACGGCACGAAGGAGTGGCAGGCCCGGGGCAGCCGAACACACACCAGC
>NW_010319474.1:0-8691 GCF_000700745.2 Antrostomus carolinensis | reverse complement strand
TGTCCCTCCAGTGTGTCAGCTGCACCACACATATAAAAAGCCTCAAATTTTACCCTACAGTGAAGCTAAACTACTCTCCATCCACTTAAGTAAACATATTTTACAGGTTCTAGAGTGTAAGATTTACCCAGTTTCAACCATTAGCGTGAAAAAAGCAAAATGGTTTGTTATTTTTCCCCACTGGTTTGTTTACACAAAGACCATTTGCTTATTAAATGGACTATTTTTTCTGTGAAAGGTCCTTTGTTGCATGTGTGTCTCTCCAAAACAAATTGTTAGGCACTGAAAAGTTAGGCAGTTCTACCAATTTGTCCTGCCAGAGTTTCCATGAATGCTGTCATTTGGACATGATCTGAAAACTGTATTAAGGACTTCAGGTTCCATATCTAAAAATCCAAAACAGAAATCCTTCCTGCATAACACAGAGATGCTTAAATTCAGTCCTGCCTCCTTTTTCAGATAAGGCAATTCCCTACATCTCCAGCCACTCTGCAGCCCTCTGCAGAGCAGCTTACTGCTGTATATAACCCACCAGAATCCTACAGCAAGCTTCCTACAGGACTTTGATCCCCCACTCTGTGCATGCCAGCTGCACTATGGCATTGATGCCAAGAGTTCAGGACAAACAATTGCAGCTGCTTGCATTTAGTCACACTGCCAGTGTCAGAGCCATGGCCACAATGCCATGCTCAACATATGCAATGTAGTGCCCAAGAACACCAAGATAAAAGGAGTAGGAAGGAGAGCATGCCAAGAAGACCATGACTTGCAGCTTCATGTTGAGGGCTTGCTGTTGGAGGGAAGCTCCTGGTTCAGGCCTTTCTGCTTTCTCATTTGCTATGTTTTTGAGAAGAAACAAACTATCTGTGGACCTGTCTTTAATATGACTTTTTTACTCCAGTGTTATTTTTATGTGTTTTCCTATGAACTTAAAAATTATAATTGAAAAAAAGAACAGAAATCTTGCCACCAGATCCAAACACATGTGCAAGCAGCAAAGTAGAAATGTGCTGTGCCACCCCACATTTTTTTGCCACTTAAGTCACTAAATGAAGTCGTTATCTTTATTGTGTGTGGGTTCTTTTTATGTCTTATTTTTCTGAGTGTCTATGAACAGAAGAAGGTTATTGAATGCTCAGGACTGAACCAATTTTTGTCTGTATTTTGCTGGAGGTAAAAAAAAGCTCATCACTGCTGTCCAGATAACTCTCATGCCCCTTCTCACATTTCCACTTAAAATAGCAGCTTTAAGTCATTCTAGTAAGGTAACTACAGGCTTGTTTTATAGATGGGGAATACATCACCCTCAGGAATTGCAGAACCATGTCTACTGAGACTTAACAATGGGGAACAGTCTAAGGCAAACTGTTGATAGTGTTGGTCAAAATTCGACAGATGCAAGCAGGATCTAGCAAAGGAAACTTCATTAGAAGAGCTAGCCTACTTCTGCCTGACAAATACATCTTTAGAGCACCCACTGATAGTTTTTTTAAGGTCATTATTGGCATGAGACCAGCCACCATTATCAGGGCCATTAGCCACAAATGTAGATGGACTGATCTGCTGAGAGCTGTAAAGATCTGTCCAAAGCTGTTTAAGGATTCAAGTATATCTGGAATTTAATTTACCTTTTATGACATTCACTATTACATAGCACTCTGGTCCACTTTTCTTACTCTGGTCAGGGTATCAGCATATTCTCCAGACAAAGAACAAAGTGAATAAAGTTACAGTGCATTACTTGCAAAATATAAAGCTTTAAAAAATGTGGGAGGTGGTGACACCACCACCACCAGTACTTCATCTCAAGCTTGACTTGCAGTTGGCCTCTGCACATGCTGTTATATGGTTCTTAAATAGAATCTGCTGCTTAAAAAAGAGGGGGGAAACCTGCTTCTCTAAGAGGTTTATCTGATGCTACTGGAGTCAATAGAAACCTTTCAGCTGATTTTTAATACGAATTGGATCAGACCTACATTGCTGGCAAGGTACTTTAATTTAGGTGAATGTGGATTTCCAGGTCTTAACATGTGTGCTGGTTCTTTTTTTTCTCTAAAGCGGGTGCCTTAGGAAGAAAGTCAGTGTTCAAAGCAGAACATAACTGTTTCTGCTGATGCTTATTACTAAAACAATGGCCTCCATTGACTATATTTAGCTGCACTGCAGGCTGCCAAAACCAGCACACATTGCTGTGGGCAGACAGGCTAGGAAGTCTGATATACAACTGGACTGGGGTAGGGATAAAAGATGTATCTCTCCATAACTGACAAGTCAAGCACGGCAGCACTGTGAAACTGGAACCGTATCAATTGTAAGCAGCTGTCTATTCAATTTTCAAAAACTCTCTGATCAGATAATTACTGATGTTTCAAGAAACAAACGGTGCCCCCAGTTAGACCGCTGAAATGCCTCTGAATGCAATGAGGTCACCCAAGGGTAAGTGGGGGCTTTAATACTTAAACACTTTTCAGACCTAATTCTGGCTGTAAAACACCTCTCAAATTATTTGAGATTGAAATATTTCCCTCAGTGTATTTTTTTGCTGCAGTGTATTGAAAAATGTCACAGTTACTTACAGTGGATTGGTTTCACAGTCTAGAAATCTAGGACCTGTGAAAACCCTCAGAAGTTGAGTGTATTTTTCTGTTTCACGGAGACAAGAATACAGAGATAATTTTTTTTAATTTTTTTTTTTTAGGTAGCTTGATGTCCACCTGCCCCCCTCCCTCTTTTAAAAATAATTTGATGTGAGAATTCACTTTGTATGTAATACTTGAAACAACTAATTTATACTAATTTGTTTTGGTTTTGAAGAGGAGAAGAGGACACACACCACAATCATCATAAAATATGCTTAGTAATTAAAAACTCCCACCCCTAAATATGACGTTATACCTCCCGAAGTCATCAAGTTGAGTTTTTTAATGGTTTTTTGGAGAGTAATGAGCATGACAGAGCTCGGTATCAGAGTGAGTATCAGCACAGTGAGGAACTTCCTATTAATTTCCTGTAAACTGTTCAGGAAAACTAATTCTGTTCAGGCTTGTGAAGTTTCTTGTAAGGTAAGGAACACAGAGCTCTGCTATCTTATAAAACAGAAGTTAATCCCCTTTGCAATTTGATAGTTTTGTTGAGGGTCCCAGGAGGATGATATTAGGGTAAGATAGGAAAAGACTCTTGCCCTATGCTCAGGGAGGAAGTTTCCAAGGTTGGACACAGCATCCCAGTGTGATGCTGTGCTGGAGAGACAGACAGCTGACAAATCCAGACTCAGAGCTGTCTTCATAAACAACTCCTGGCCTTCCCATGGGCTCACAAGCCTCTTCTCCAGCATGCTCAGTGCACCCCTCCCCTTTCCTGCTTTTACCCTTCTTCATTTACTCAGACTCCTTATTTACCATTCCCCACCATCTCAGCTGGAAGCTAATCACAGTGCCAGCTACCATAATGCTTCCCTTGTGCCATACATCCTCCTTGTCCCTCCTGAGGATGAGATGTGGTGGAGTCAAATGACTGCCCAAGGCAGAGGTGGCAGGAAATGGGTGAGCAGGATCTCTAGGAGGATGCCTTCCTGTCTCAGGGAGCAGGAGAGGGAAAAGGGATGTCAAAACCTCACAGAAGCACCAAGGGTGCCTGCAGAGACGACAGGCATGCTTTTCCTATCCTTCACCTCCAACCTCCACCACCACCACTTCTGCAGAGCAGTGGCTCTGCCAGGTGCCACAGTGTCAGGAGCCCCTCTCCAGCCTGACTTGAGCTTGGCTGACCTGCTGCCTCAGGGTAAGCTGGGACCTTCTGGGCTTAGTTGCCTCAGAATTACATCTTCAGATCAAGGTATGTGCTCTGCCTTGGTTGCACTTAACTCCAGTTTCGAACAGTGATTGCTAAAAAGAACAAACAAAAACAAGGGTCTGCAGTGAGCTGTATCTGTAGCTGCTGGGGCCTGAGGCGTTTTGTCCTGGAGAAACAGTCAGGCAGAAATAATTTCACTTTTACATGTTTGCTCCAGGCGTGTGATGGGAGTGAGAAAGGCTTTGCAAGATGGTTGACAAACGGTGGTAAACAAACCCTTTCTGAGAGGCCTTATTAAGCATGGCTGGACCAATGGGTCCAGTGTCTGAAGATCCTTCTGGGCAGGTTCCAGTGAGGGGAAAATTACTACAGAGTGAGCATAGTATAAGGTGAAACAAATTATGCTTCTGAATGAACTTGTCTAGCAGTTACAGTGAAACTGAAGATTGGGAATAGGCTATAAAAATGAAGGAAGGACTAGTATGGAAAGGGAACATCTCAAGTTAATTGCACCTTGAAGCAACTTCAGGAATGGATTTGTTCCCTGTTCCCTTGGACGGGCAGTGCCTCAGGTGCTCAGTGCTTCAGCAGCTGCCATGGCTGGCAAAGCTGAGAGAGCAAAGAGGTGGGAGCTGGGGTCAGGAGCCTGCCCCAGGATGGGCTCATGCTCTGTGCCTGGCACAAAGTTTGTCAGTGGCCGTTATATTCTGTGCTAGTATATAACATCATGAAAAATGTTCTCTAAACTATGACTTCATTGAAAGTGATCAAAATAAAAAAGCTGAAGTGGTGTACATCTGTCTGGCAAGGCAGTTCACATGCGAATGTGAACCAACTTTAAACTAAAACAAGTGTCTCACAGAATGGTGTTGCATGTTGCAGCTGAACAGCTGCACCAAGACTGCAACAGAAGTGACCTCCTGAACAAGTCTGTAAGGCAAACAATGTAAGGTGGAGATAAAAACCACTGTCAATAAAGTGTACGAATGCACTACTGGATTATGGCCTGATTTGCCATTTGAAGAGATCAAGGAAGGCAGGGGGACCACTTGTGCTGGTCTTGCCTGCATTTCATTCTGGTTTTCCAGATATTACTAAAGAAACTCTATGTTAAAGACCAGAATGAAATGCAGGCTCATTTACCCAGCATGGGTCATGTTTATCACCCAACTGCTATCACCCAGGATTATGCAATGATTCCTAAATTATCAAGCCATACATTTAGTTTTTGAGAATGCTCTTCCTTTAAAAAAAAATTAAAAAATTCTTCTTCTGAGGGAGGAGACAAGAGATCTATTTAACAAATACAAAGTTAGTATCTAATTAAACTAACCTGTTTTGAAGTCCCAAGTCATGACCTGTAGCAAAAGGCTTATGACTCTGGATGTAATTGGCAATTTTTAGCAGAGTGTGTGAAATATGAATTCGGTATTTAATGATCTTTTGATCTTCTACATTTTCAGGTGTGGTAGGAAGTATATCTCTGGGAAACAGTTTTCAAAACCATGAGCTCAACATGACTTGTAGAAATTAAAATGACATTGCTTCTTAATCCTGTTTATGCTGTTGTGCTTCCTCTACCTATCTGTTTTCTATTTATGTGACCAGAAGAAGATTTTTATCTCTTTCTGAAGGTTTGTTATAAAAGAAGATTCTCAGCTGACTGGGAAATTTGAGCTGAGAGTAATGCTACCTCTAAGTTACTGAATCAACTGTCTTTCTTAAAGGATTAATAAGCAGATCTGAAGGATTTTTTTAAAACTATTAACAACAAAAAATAAATTCACAACTGCAAAATGGGAGTTGGTGCCTAGGTGAATGGGACAGAACAGAAAAAAAAAAGCATCTCCTGAAAATAATTAAGAAGTGTCTTTAGTCACTATTGAGCAAGTGGCTCCAATTCTTCAGTCTGTTCAGCACCTATGTCATTAATTCTGAAGGGATTTGTATGGTGCACGAGTCCAGAATTTGTTAAATTATAATTACGTGCAGATGATATGCAGATACTATGCTCAGAACCAAGTGCTACCTCATCTCTGCTATTAACATGTCTGACATGAGTTGCAACTTCTGTTGCCCTAACAACTTAAATCTCCCCATTTGCTATATGTTTTGTTACCTTGAACTCTTACAAGATATTTATCTTCTGATTAAGTTTATGCTGACTGGGTTTGCCTTTTTTTCCTAGAGGTCAACTAACTTATTCAGCACAACATAGTAAGAAATTTAATTGTAGTCTATCAACCATTTTTACAGTCACCTTGACTTTTTTTTTTTTCCCCTGACTTGAGCACTTTCATTAATAATTGTAGGATTTTGATCCTCTCAAGTGGTAATAAAAGAATTTGACATGTCTTCTTTTCTCTCATGTATTTGAATGCTAAGTTTCAAAGAAGAGGAAAAAAAAAGGAAAGGAAAGCAAAGACATTGTTTACATAGTCTTCTGATTTTTTTTGAGGTAGCTGAAACCATTTATTAAATAGCTATGAAACCCAGGGTGCCTGCAGAGAAGGAGATATCTTTGCATAAAATCTCATCATGCGTCAGTGGGGAGGTGGAGCTGTCTACTAAAAAAATGGACAAAAAGGGAGAGATGTAACATGACAAAAATAATAGAGGGAAATGAAGGATATTAAGGTAAGTAACATGGTTAGCAGGGCTCAGAATAAAAATACATTAGGAATAAAGAAACCCTTGCAGTGAAACAGGACCATTACCAAATGGAGATGGCAAAAGTTTCATAATGATGTTGAAAAGACAGAAAGACTCCACAGAAGTGCTCCATTAAAGGTATTCCTATTTGGAAAGAAGCGGAATAAAATCTCTGTATGTCATCAGGATGCTGACATACTTATCGGTCCTTTACTGAGGAAGAGCACTAAATATTTGCAAAAGCCTGTAACTAGATAACTATTATGTAGTTATCTAACTATTATCTATTAACTAGATAACTATTTGCAAAAGCCAGTAGCTAGATAACACACAGGGACAGAAAGGGATTCTTCAAGAGAGTCAAAAGCTATTTATATCTTCAAATATATTCACTAAGCACTACTGAAGTGCCAAAAGCCTGAAAAAGTGTTACAGTTTGAATGGGTAGTTTGGTAAGTTGAAAAACAACTATTTCATAATGAGTAATGAGAAATTAAAAAAAACTGAAAACCCCAACCAAGTTAATGTCATAAAGGAGGCTGAAACCAACAGCAAAAGATTCAAAATCAGAACAAACCAAGGGACTGGATTACAGATTTAAAAGATATAAAGAGCAAACTGGTCAGCTTGAGCCCTGAAGCAACAGAAGATGAAAAGGGTGAGTAAGTCCTTTTACCTGACCTACAAGTGGTAGTGCTGTGGCTTTTGCATGCATTTGCAATAACAGTGAAATCAACACTGTTGTTCTGTAATAGTCCAAAGGTGAACTTCTAAAGTAAAAAAAACCAAAACCAAAACCAAACAAACTTGGAGGATAAAAGATTGATACACTTGGGTTTCAGGAAATAGCAATGTTGTGGGAAATTTAGAGAGTTTGGCCTGTTTTCCTTATCAAATATGTGTGATAAAAATTAGGAAAATGTCTATAAGCTGAAGCTGGGAAATTTAAATAGAAAAAATAGACAGATTTTTTTTTTTAAATTAATGTTACTGATAAGCAGCCAAAAGAGATGGTAGATTCTTCAACTCTTATCTTCAAGTAAAATATGAATATTGTCTTGAAGCTATTCTTCCATTAAATGCAAAAATTATATTCATATCAAAATAGGAATATCTGGATAAAATTAACTAAATGTCATACTTGGAGTTCAAACCAGACTGATACCGTATCATGTTACTTAACACCTTTGGCTGATGTCTGTCTGTGGACAAGTAAGGCTTGAATTCCTTCTAATATCATCTTTCTGTGTTACTGCTGAGTACTGACTTACTGATTAGAAAACACAGAGGAACAGGTAAACATAGTAAGGTGTAGAAGTGATAAGAGGCAGGAATTTTTTGAAGGTTTACTTTGTAGACAATTTAATCCTATGTATAAATAAAAAGGTCTTGGTTCTGAAACTAAATGGAGTGATGGATATAATTCCGGATATCATGGATATTGTTCTAACTCCAGTTAGAATGAGTCCAGAGGAGGCCAAGAGGATGATCCGAGGGCTGGAGCACAGGACAGGCTGAGAAAATTGGGGCTGTTCAGCCTTGAAAAGAGAAGGCTCTGGGGAGATCTCATAGCAGCCTTCCAGTACCTGAAGGGGCCTACAAGAAAGCTGGGGAGGGACTTTTCGTAAGGGCAGTTAATGACAGAACAAGGGGGAATGGCTGAAAGAGGGGAGGTTTAGATTAGATATTAGGAAGAAACTCTTGACCGTGAGGGTGGTCAGACACTGGAACAGGTTGCCCAAGGAAATTGTGGATGCCCCCTCCCTGGAAGTGTTCAAGGCCAGGTTGGATGAGGCTTTGAGCAACCTGGTCTAGTGGAAGGTGTCCCTGCTGATGGCAGGGGGATTGGAACTACATGATCTTTAAAGTCCCTTCCAACCCAAACCATTCGATGATTCTATGATATTGAACTCTGTCTTTCAGTTTCAAAATGAACTGTGCATTTCATCCAAATTTAATTTTAAAATGTTGATTTCTGTTTGAGAGACTGCCATAGTTTTAATCTTAAATTTTGATTTATTTTTTAAAGTTTGATTGTTTCAGGAACCTACTGAAAGAGCAAAGAAATATTTCCCGAGTTCTATCTGGGCTAAATTCCCTCAAAAACTATGTTTTTTTTTTTCTTTCCCCATGCGACTATTCACATTTTAGGTGAAGCTTGTGTAGATTAACTCTTTGTGTGTATATGCTGGCGACTCACTATGGTTCCTTACAGAGTTTATTAACACATTCTCTAGAGGAGGGGGT
>NW_010319473.1:7543-8377 GCF_000700745.2 Antrostomus carolinensis | reverse complement strand
CTTCACCCAGTGCACCATGAACCTGCTTATCTCACAGTTGAACAATTTGTCCAGAAGGATGCTGTGAGGGACAGTATTAAAAGCCTTTCTGAAACCCAGAAAAACTACATCCACCGCCTTCCTGTCATCCACTGGGCAGATGACCTTGGGCTATTAGAGTTAAGGCACTTTCTTTTCTTGTCACAAGTCCCTGAAAGTGTTGATAATTCTTCAGGGAATTTCTGACAAATAAGGTGGGAATTTGAAGCTCTATAATTGGACCTTACACTGCTACATAGGGAAGACTGTATTAGAGCTTCATCTCTGTCTCAGAGCTACGTTCAGACAAGGATAATAGACCATGCCATGATAACAAGACTCAGCTCTGACCATGCTTAGGAGGCAGCTCTGCTGTGGCAATAAGCCATCGTCTTCACAGTAACTTTTCAGGTGTGCTGCACTGCCAATGCATTTGGAACATGCTGATGGAAATCTCAATCACGGAATAGTTGGGATTGGAAGAGACCTCTGGAGGTCAGTTGCCTCAAAGTCTCCTCAAAGCAGGGCCACCTTAGAGCAGGTTGCTCATAGCTTTGTCCAGGCAATTACTGAATATCTCCAAGGACACAGATTCCACAACCTGTCTTGATACCTGTTTAGTGTTTAACCACCATTATGATGAAAAGAATTATATGTATGTCCTAGGATGGAGAGGCAGGCAGGCAACAGAGCCTGAAGTTTAGACTGAAGCCTGTGGTAAAGAGACAAACAAGACAGCAGATGACTATGCAACTTTGCAAAAAACTCTCACAGTTTTAACATTTTACTATCTGGTTTCCATTTGACTGGAAGTCA
>NW_010319473.1:0-7513 GCF_000700745.2 Antrostomus carolinensis | reverse complement strand
GGAGCCTCTAGACTTCCTGAGGGTAAGATCAATTGAGTTAGTTGAAGCCATTGCTGAGAATGTTTCAGTACATGTCTGCCTTTGCATTGAAAAGGATTAGGAAGTTCTTGCCTGATCTCTTATGGGTTGTTCTGTCCTCTGAGGACAGTAACTTCCTCTTGTGAAGAATAGAGCCACCCTCTGTGGGTGGTAACATCTTAGCCCATGGCAGAAAAATCCAACATGAGTCACAAGCACACGGCACCGTTCTTGCCTAGAATTCAATTTATATCACGCTTAAGGAAAGCTGGTGATCCCTGTAATTTTCACATTGCTGTTAATATCAGTGATGTCTGTTGGGTTAGCTTTCAAGTCTCACTTGATAGAGATGAATATATTTGTCTTGATACTTCTTGAAACAAGGAGCATTAATAGGAAATCTGTATCACTACTAACAGGCCAAAGATAAGTACAGCTTTCAGCATTTGTAGATGGGGTGCTCAGAGATCTGGTTTAGTAGTGGACAGGTATGGTTGGACTCAATGATCAAAGGTCTTTTCCAACCAAATGATTCTATGATTTATAAATCAATACGAATGACAAGGATTTCTTTTGGTTTTCCAGACACGGATTGGATGTGAAAAAAAATTTAGAAGCTCTTTTGAAAGGAGTGACTGAATTCAAGATAGAAGACGGCAGTGTCCCCTCCCATCTACTCATCCATGGTGCATTAGCTTTTCCCATTGCTATGAATGACTCCCACCAGGCATTCCTTGCAGCTGCACACTATGGCAGGGGCCGTGTTGTGGTACTCACTCATGAAAACTTTTTTCAAGCATCAGCAATGAAAACCTTCATTCTCAATGCCATTGACTGGCTTGATGCTGGAAGGGGGGGAGAAGTTGGTGTTGCTAGTGATCTGCAGGACTTTTTCACTCTCCTGAGCAAGGAGAAGATCCCTTGCAAGCTAACAGATCTTGAGGAAAGCCTGAGTGTGTACTGCTGCAAAGCCTACAGTGATGAGGAGGTGGAGAAGATTCATGAGTTTGTTTCAACGGGTGGTGGTCTGCTGGTTGCAGGACAGGCATGGTCCTGGGCTGCAGAGAATGCTGAGGAGGATGCCATTGCTGAGTTCCCTGGGAACAAAATACTGCAAAAGTTTGGAGTTGGTATCTTAGGAGATAACATACTACCAACAAGTCAGCCAGTCTTAGATCCTGATGAGGTTATCTCACAGTACCATTTCCGCAAGGCATTCTCCCAATTTCAGCAAAACCTCGAGAAAAAAGAAGCTTTAAAGCCACCGTATTCCTCCTGGCTCAAGAAATTAGCACAGGACTCAAAAGTGTTCCTGAGGATTCCAGCTCAGACCTCCCTAACTATCTGGTCTGTTCAGGAGGAGATGGCTGAGCTAGTGCTTTCCCAGGGGGTTCCTGATGTCAGTGCTGACAGCCCCATCAAAGGCAACTCTGAGGAAATGGTTCTAATCAACATGGCTGCAGAGCTCTATGACAGCTTCCCTGATGTACAAAAACAATTACGTGCTTCCAACCAAAATCTTCCAGAAATGGCTACGTCCCCATCTGTAACTCTTCAGATTGATGGAAGAAATGAAGGTAGGGGATATATCTCTATTTCCTTCCTCAGCAGCACCCAAAGTGTGGAATGGATTCAAGCTGATCAGAGTAACCTAGAAATACAATAATGTCTCTGCTTCCTTCCTGCCCCAGCTTTCTTCTGGGATCGCATGCTCATCATGTAATCAGAAATACCTTGGTTTTATCCTGGATGCTGGCCTATTGATCATTTGATCTGTGGGGTATAGATTTGGTCAGACGGTGAATGAATTTTTTGTTTATGCAATAGGGCAGCAGTCCAGGCACATGGCCCATCAATGCTTCCAGAAGAAGTGATTTAACTTGTTGGTCAATGTGAAGTATCACTACTGCTCTTTGTTGAGTTCAGGTGCAATGACATGTCACCTGAAGATCTCACTGCATGAAGCTGTGTGTTTTGTCTTCCTTGAGGAGAGCTTCTATGGAAATAAAAAATCCCAGCCTGTTATGGGGAGTTTCCAGTTAGACATATAAAATCACAAGTCACTTTTGGATATTGTTGTGCATTCTTTTCAGAGACAAGTATCACTTCTGATGTTTGTTGTTGTTTGTTTTTGGTTTTGTTTTGGGGTTTTTTAATAAAATTTTACCAGAAAGGTCATCTTGATATCAAGTTTATCCAACTGAACTAACTTGTATGATGTGAGAATGGGGCAGGATTATCTCAATAGTTTAGTTGGAAATTTCCTTGCATTTTTCTCAGTTCCCTCGTAAATCACTAAGGATTCAAACTTTTCAAAAAAGGTTCAACATTAGCTGTGGGTCAGATGGGGAAGGATTCGGCACAAAGGTGAAAACTTCAGAAAACTAATTTATTAGAATTGAAGCAGCTGTTTAATTTTATCTGCAAATTGAAGACTATCGTATGACTTGTGTGTTTCTATCTTGATAATGCCTGTGGTTCTTTCTAAGGTCCAGAAGCATGGAGAAGCACCGGGCTCTATATTCCTCCCAGAAGACTAGCCACTCTGCATTTTCCTGCTTCTGCTATTGCAGCTAACTTGGAGGTGAACATTTGCCTTTGTTTCTCATTATAGTCAGAAGAACTTTCCTTGCTTCCATTCTCATATCTTTGAGGTTTGTCTTGGCCTTACTGAGACATGAATCACAAACAATTTCTCCCCAAGTTTCTCCTATCATAAACCTCTTTCTACACTTCTTGAGTTATACTCTCTCACTTCTGTCCTGAAAAAAAGACTGCCCTATGCTCTCTTACATAACGGTGTAATGGATACACCGTTAATTTTCATCTGCTCTATGCTGTGGCCATCTCATGTTGGTCTCATACCTCCTCTGTACCCTTCTCCATTCCCCTAGAGAAGGCAGAGGTCAAACAAGACAAATACCTGGGTTGGAAGGGACCTTTAAAGATCATCTAGTTACAACCCCCCTGCCATCTGCAGGCACCCCTTCCACTTGACCAGGTTGCTCAAAGCCTCATCCAGCCTGGCCTTAAACACTTCCAGGGAGGGGGCATCCACAACTTCCTTGGGCAACCTCTTCCAGTGTCTGACCACCCTCACAGTGAAGAACTTCTTCCTAATATCTCATCTAAACCTCCCCTCTTTCAGCTTAAAGCCATTTCCCCTTGTTCTGTCACTAACTGCCCTTATGAAAAGTCCTTCCCCAGCTTTCCTGGAGGCCCCCTTCAGGTATTGGAAGGCCTCTATAAGATCTCCCTGAAGCCTTCTCTTCTGCAGGCTGAACAGCCCCAACTCTCTCAGCCTGTCCTCATAGGAGAGGTGCTCCAGCCCTTGCATCATCCTGGTGGCCCTCCTCTGGATTTGTTCTAGCTGCTCCATGACTCTCTTGTGTTGGGGGCTCCAGAACTGGACGCAGTACTCCAGGTGGGGCCTTACAAGAGCAGAGTAGAGGGGCAGAATCACTTCCCTTGACCTGCTGGCCATGCTTCTCTTGATGCAGTCCAGGATACGGTTATTGGCCTTCTGGGCTGCAAGCGCACATTGCTGGCTCCAGAGCAATGGTAGATATGATGGGAGGTAAGGGTGCTAAAATTGGGGCCAACCAACTTTGAAATTTCTTCAAAACCAGTGAAATCTCTCCTATAGAACAGAGCTGTAGAAAGAGAACTCTCCTTTTGCAACTGATCAAGCATTTCCATTTTCTTCTTCATGGGGCTTAAGTCTGCCCTTGAATTCTTTCATGCTACTTTCATCTGATTGATGTCTGTGACAAAGTGAAGAATAATGTTCCATATGGCAGCATACTGTTGCCTCTCCTGACTGAGAGAAGATTGTTTTGTTGCCTGTGGTAGCTACAGAACACACCAAGTTTAGAGTGGAGCTGCTCAAGCCTGTCTGAGTTGCAGTGGTTTCAGTGACTGTTTTTCCCCATCAGGTGCAGATTGGCTGTCACACTGATGACCTCAGCTCTGCTGCAGAGCTCAAGCGACCTCCCTTGGTGGTGAAGAAGTTCAAAGTCAAAAAAACCACCGTGGAAGTCTCTAGCCTGTGGGGTGGCCTCATATATATCGTAGTGCCAAAGGAGAGCACATTCGGCCAAATATCAGTCACAATAAAAGAGGCTGTTCAGGCTCCGTTCTTCAGGCTGGGTAAGTGGTCCCAAAACCCAACTGTAGTCAGGTGAGTAAAGAAATATTTCTGTATTAATGGCTTGCCTATATTTTCCTTTTTTTTTTTTGTGGTCATGTGTGGAGAAGACCTCAGAATAAGTAATGCCTCAGGAAAGCCTTTGCATAAAGCTTCATGTGTCTCAGTGCAGAAAGTGGATTGATAGGACTTCCCTTTAGGAATTAATCTGTCCTTGTTCCCAGTATAAGCATGTCTGAGACACCTCTAAAGTGGTTTGATATTAAAGAGTGAATATCATCAACCCCTGAAACAACTGTAAACATGGGGTCACCAAAGATGACTGAACCCCTCACCAGAATCTCAGGATCTCCCCCTGATTCAGTAAAACCCACTCAACTCTAGATTAACTTATTGTTTCTGAAGCTATGCAGAGGGTTTGAGCTATGGTGATTCTCCTGTCTTCACCCTTAAAAATTTCTTATAAATTGTCTACCTTTTGTCCACTTGAATGCTGAATTAGGGGAAACTGACACCTCTGCCTGGCGGTCAACCATCCGTCGGTACCCAGCCCCCTGGGCTGAGCTGGCCACAGAGAACATCATCCTGACAGTACCAGCTGCTGATGTACACCACATGGACAACCCAGAGAGTCTGCTTTCCATCTGGAACAAGATGATGAATGCCATAGCTAGACTGGCAGCCATCCCAGCAACTTTTCCAAGGCCTGAGAGGATGGTGGCAGATGTCCAGATATCTCATGGCAAGTATAATAACTGGAATATTTTGTCTTTAACTGTGATGGATATTTGTAAGGGAAATGCACAAGGCAGCAACATTAACACAAAATCATGAAGATCCTCAAGTCAGCAGATTTGATCAAATCCCACCAAATTCAAGGAGACTGCTCATGAGAGTAAGAATCTTCTGTGAATGTCAAGAGGTTGTAGACACAAGTAACACATTCTTCTGCTAAATCTGAGGCTATCCCAAGGTAAAACACAGTGGAAGGAGAGGCTGGACACCAAATAACGTGGGTACTTGTGTCATGTTACTGTTATTACTGTGGGAGTGAGTTTATGATAATTGCAACAGAAAGAAGGGAAACACAGCTAGCTGTTTTAGGAAAGACAAGTAAGATATTGGATATTGGGAAAATCTTCACTGAAAGGGTTCTCAAGCATTGGAACGGGCTGCCCAGGGAGGTGATGGGGGTCCCCTTCCCTGGTGGGATTTAACAGCCGGGCAGATGAGGTGCTCAGGGACATGGTTTAGAGGTGGAATTGGCAGTGTTGGGTTTATGGTTGGACTTGGTGATCTTAAAGGTCTTTTCCAACTGCTACAATTCTATGAGTCCAGGATCTTGAAACTGAAATTAAGGCATGTAGCAGACACACAGGCAGCCTACTGTGTAATAAGACCTGATGTTAGCAGGCACAGGATCACTTAAATCAGTGGTGAAGTGAGGGTAGTGGGAAGGGGAAAAGTTTGTTTTAAACAGCATTTAAGAACCATGCCACTTAAAGACAATTCCCTAGGCCAGTGGAACTGAACAGCCTGGAGTCAGTTATGGGTGGTAAGGAGGTTCTTAAAGGCCAAATCTCACCATTATTTGCAATTAATCTTTCTTCAGGCATTGCACTTTTCTCAGTAGGATTGGTGAGTGCTTTCAGCTCTACTTGATTGCAAAACTAGAGGTGTTTTCTACCACTTGAACTGTTAAGTTCATCAGCTGCCCAGGCCACCACTCTGTCAGTAATCCACAGCTCTAGCAGCTTACCTCATGTGGTGTAGCTGCTATCAGTCAAGTGAGACTAACTCAAGAGAAGCTGACTCGGGTGTAAACAACTTGCCCTTCAATTACTAATAACTAATTAATTATTTTCACTAGTGAAATATAACCAAAATAAATAATAAGCCCCCTTTCAATACTTGAAGGGGGCTTACAAGAAAGATGGAGAGAAACTTTTAAGTAGGGTCTGTAGTGATAGGACAAGAGGCAATGGTTTTAAAATAAAGGAGGGTAGATTCAGACTAGATGTAAAGAAGAAATTTTTTATTATGAGGATGGTGAAACACTAGAAAACGTTGCCCAGAGAGGTTGCAGATGCTCCATCCCTGGAAACATTCAAGGTCAGGATGGACGGGGCTCTGAGCAACCTGATCTGGTTGACAATGTTCCTGCTCACTGCAAGGGGGTTGGACTAGATGGCCTTGAAAGGTCCATTCAACCCAAACCATTCCATGATAAATAGGTTCCATGCTACAATATGCTCCTCCAAGCATATCTTCATGTAAGGAGGATTTTCTTCTTCATTACATCTGGCCACATATGGCTCTGAATTTAACAATGAAGTTGTAATCTATCAGTGATTCTGCAACAGTTATATTTAGATTACATGTCAGTTGCTAATTTTTGTAACTGCTAACCCATCAAGCTCGACAAGGAACATGGGAGGATTACATTTTTCTAATTCGTTCTTACTATTACTACAGCTCTATTTGAAAATTCAGACTTGGGACACATAGGTAACATAATAATGAATAGCTCTGTATAGGGATAAAGGATGGGCAAGCAGTTCATCTGTCAGTGCACGTCAGAGAGCAGAGTCCATCCCTTTCCCTGCTTTGCTGTAGCTGTACTGACTCCAGAAGTCCAGTAAACCAACCATGGTGTGTGTATCACCTGGGCCAATCGGTAGGTTTTTTGCTGACACAAATGGCTGTTCTGCAGTAATTTTTACTGATGCACAGCAAGTACTGATTTCCAAATGCCAGAGTTTAAAATCCTCGGATGGCTACAACTGGAGGTGAACTTCCAGTCCTCTGCACAGATACTCACCATGTGACAGACAGCTCTGCTGGCCACACTGGTAGAACCAGTGAGAGAGCAACTGCAGTGTATTGAGGTCTGTCCAGGGGTGGATGAGGAGTAAGTTGAGAGTCTGTGGGTGAAAATTAAGGGGCAGGCTGGTGTGAGTGATACCGTCGTGGGTGTCTATTACAGGCCACCGGATCAGAGTGAGGAAGTTGACGAGACCTTCTTCAGGCAGCTGAGAGCAGCCTTGCAATCACAGGCCCTGGTTGTCATGGGGGATTTTAACTACCCTGCTGTTTGCTGGAGGGACTATTCAGCCAGCCACCCACAATCCAGGAGGTTCCTCCAGTGCATCGATGATAACTTCCTGATGCAAATGGTGGATGAACCAACCAGGAGAGGGGTGCTGCTGGATCTCATCCTCAGTAACAAGGAGGGTCTGGTTGAAGCAGTAAAGGTTGAGGACTGCCTGGGCTGCAGCGACCATGAGATGGTAAAGTTCAGGATCTCATGTGGCAGGAACAGATTTCCAAGCAGAATTGCAACCCTGG
>NW_010319472.1:0-7443 GCF_000700745.2 Antrostomus carolinensis | reverse complement strand
TCTAGCCAGGGTCAACCCACCACACTACCATTAGTATTTTAATATCATTATTATTTTAGGTTTTATTTTATTTCAATTATTAAATTGTTCTTATTTCAACCTATGAGTCTCCTCACCCTTGCCCCCAAGTCTCTTCCCTATCACCTGGGCAGCAGGGGGAGTGAGCAAACAGCTATATTTGACTGCTGGCCAAGTGAAACCACCACAACAGTGAATAAAGAAAGTTGTCATGAGACTGCACACTGTCATACATGTCATGAGATCATGAAAACTTCAAAGATATATATTCCAGACAGAACAGTGACAGAAATGTTTATTCTTCTACAAAGAAAGATATTGCAGTTTTACCCTAATAAAGTACACACTCTGATTTTTATTTTTTTTTGTCTCTTTGTCTTTAGTTGTATCTGATTACTCTGCTTCCTCTAATTCATCCTCCTTATCCTCTAAACTAGTAGTCCCTGTGGAGGCAAATGAAAGACAGGATATAGAGATGTATTTTATTATAAAATAGTGGAAAGTAATCCTAGTAACCTAAAACATAATTCTAGGACTATGCTGTCTACCTCAGTCATCTTTCCCATTGCCTTTCACTGCCAGTACTTAAATTCAACTGTTACACATTGTTTGTCAGCTGCCAGACGGTCTCAGTACACACATATTGACTGACAGCCAGCCCATATGTAACTCTGGGATAGCCAAAGAATGTCTCCTATGTAGACAAGTATCATAAGAAACACAGAGCAAGAAGGATGGAATTCCTGTGTGGAAAAAAATTATGTTAATGGGACAGAGAATACAAGGCTGCAAGAAACCAGATTTTGTTACATCTGCTCTTCACAGTATGGATATTTTCTTCAAATCATTTCCTCTTATTATAATTTAATCTTGCTAAACATAAGGCAAGGGGAACAATATGTTGCTTAATTAATTGTAGATGTAGGCTTATGCTGAAAAATGTATAAAATCCAACTCTTTGATTCTAGAAATAAAGAGCTGGAAGGATCTTTGAGAACATCTATCACATTCCTGTCTGTTCATGCATTGGAATCTGCATCTATGCTGCCACTGACAGATGCTTTGGTCCATTTGTTCTTAAAAAAAAACAAAACCAAAAACCAAAAAACAACCCAAAAGCAAACAAACAAACAAAAAAACAAACCCAAACCACCAAAAAACCCCAATGGGAATACCAGAACTGCCTCATTGTGGTAGGCCAGAAAATTTGTTAGGGTCAAGTTCAGTCCAAAATTATTATTTGAGTCCAAGAGACTTTGAGACAAACCAGGCTCAATGAACTTTTGCCAAATACAAAACGGAGCTGTGCAGGAAACCTGCTTAGATTTCTGCTGGATCTGATCCAAGCCCAGGGATCCTGTAAGATGTCAGTCCTACACACTAGATCAGCTAGCTGGCTAGTCTGCCCTGAAGCACGAGTCCACCTTCAGAGGTGATGGGTAAAAAATGAGAGGAAATAAACCACAAAAATTCCAAGAGCTGGCCTAAATGTTTAGTGTACACCTCCAGGCTCTTTCAGAGTTTAATAGTCCTTCTGATCCCTATGAATAGTGCTTTGCTTTTATTTATTATAAAATTGACTGATTACAAATGGATAAATTTATCTTATGTTTTCATGCATCAAATATGTAAGCTTGTAAGTGTTAACATTTAGTAAAAACAAATAGCAATTGGGTGGAGGCCTATAAGCTAAATGTGAGTAAACATAGATGCATCCTTTTGTTGCTTCTTAGTAATTTTGTGTTTAAAACAGGCTTCTGAACAACCTGCAAGAAAACCTGAGTATCTGAATTCCAAATCTCTATGGTTTGTAAGAGAAACAAATGAACCAGAGTCTGTTCAAACCATAATACATAACAATACCTAAAATTTGTTTCTTCAGATTTGTTTTGCTTGCTTTTTAACTTCAGTTGAGAGAATAAGAATACATAGTTCCATTCATGAGAGAAAAGTGGAGTGCTCAAAACTCCCTGAATTTCCCAGGGTCTGAAATCTTCTCTCATTTTTGTACAAAAAAAGTTTGCAAATGCAATCACTTACAAACTCAGCCCTGCAAGTGCTGTCGACTGTACATGTATACAGAATGCTGCACAGAAATACCACTTTTAATTTCCACTGTTATAACTTGACTACTCAAAACCAGTTTACAGCTATAGAGGACTGCCCTCTTTAGGAAAGGTAGATTCCCATCGTTTCTTCAGCTTAATAAGGGACCTCTCAGCAGCAGCATGACTTCAGCTGATTAACACACATCATTTCAAACCCTGATTGTTAGCTGAAGTATATTCATGCATGCCCCATTCCTCACCTAGATCCTCCTGATCTTTGTTTTCTTCTCCCTCTCTTCTTCCCTCATCTTCCTCTCCTGCATCCCTCACTGGTGTAGAAACTTCACTGGATAGTTCTTGAAGAGAAGGCTCATCATCCCTATCCTTAGCAGACTCATCAGTGACTGAAATATGAGAAATTTAGAAATACCAGAGAAAATTAATGTTTATAAATTTGCACCCAGTCATTGTTTTCGTGCAGTAGCTCGTAACTCCTGTTCTGAAGTCTGCAGTCTTTAATCACATGAGAAATCCCACAAAATGTTCTGTAACTGTTTAGAATCAAGTCTGCATAACAGGCCATGATATAGACTAAAATGATCCACAGGCTTCCTGACAGCTGTATCTCATGACACCTTGTGAGATAAAACAGACATATATATATTGCACAGTTTATGAACAGGCTTGGAAGTTCCTAACATTCAATATGTGGTAAATTATAGGAAAAAAAGCCCCCAAAAATCCTCTCACACCACTTGATATTAAACCTGAAATACATGGTTTCAGAGGATAGTGAAAGTATAGAGTTTCCAGCTGTCCAGCAGAACAAACCTGCCACTGATGGCATTTTCTCCTCTTCAGTTACTGCTGCTGCTGCTCTTTCTTCCACTGCTTCTGCTGCCGCCACTAGGGAGGCTTCCTCTGGAGAAGGTGGTTTTTCTCCACGGGGAGTCCAGAGTGTTAATTTGGTAATTTGTGATGCTTTCCATTTTGGTGCAACAAGCAATGAGGGTTCCTCCTCTTCTTCTTCTTCTTCTTCCTCCTAGAAGACAACACATGAAATCCAGTATCTTATATTACAGGTTTTAAGGGACTAACTGAGACGATGGTTTTGTGAACTAAAACCTCTTTGTCTGGGCTCAAAATGGCATTGAATTTGCCTTTGAAAGCATTTACAGGTGGAGGAACTACTACACTTTGAACCTTGATGAAGTCAGTTGACCATTACCAATGATCAGTGCTTGCCAGCTTACTTTCCTTAACGTAAAATTTTGTCTATCCTTAAGCAGAATGGCTGTGAGGTGCCTGTCAACTGTGTCTTCTCTTCTCTGCCTGTATACAGTATAACAGCAGCAAATAACACCTGATACTCTGTCTGGTTGATGCTGCACCATCTCACGCAGGAACAGGGGGGCAACACAGCTTTTTCTGCCTCAATCTTTGCCTAGGATTGGTTCGGATCTAGGAAGCAGTAAGGTACTGCACAAAGCTTTCATTTTTGAAATTTGAAGATATTTTTTAATTTAAAAAGTCATACTTTATCCAAATATGAAGGAGAAAGTCTTGGTAATGGAATAATTATCTCTATTGCAATCTAATTATTTTTTTAAATGGACTTTGTTCTGCAATTACTTCAACTAAAGCAAAGCGGCAAAATTTGATTTTACTTTAGTGACAGCACTGTCCCTTGCTTTACACAGTCACAACAGCATTCACATGAGAAGAAATTATTGTTCCCGAGAATAATGATTTTCAGAAGCCGAGTGCTTAACTTGGGGTTCTTAAATTCATGTTTAAACTCCCACATCAATGGCCTAATATTCCAAAGTCAGCACATCCAACAATTGCCAACTGAACTGAGGATACTAGATACACATCACTTTGTGTACTCATATGAATCTGATTCTTAATTTGGGATCTCTTGCTTTTAGCCAAAAAAGCAAAACAGTCTCCATGTTTTGCAAATCTCTATCACAAATTATAGGATTTTTTTATTATTATTATTTTGTCCTTGTCCTAAGAAACAATTGCTGCACTGGAGAATTTTCAAAGAGTGTGTAATGGGAACTAATGTGTCAGACAACAGAGGTAGCAAACTCTAAGCTAAATTGTAGCATATTTTCTTGAAATCAAAACAGTAATATTAAGATATATTTCTTACTTCTATAGCTATTTTGTACCACATTAATCAGAAACATTTCAAAACATTCATGCATGAAGAAGAAGAAGGAAAAGCAGGTCCTGATCCCAGATGCTCCCTACAGGTACTAGGAGCTGTGGATATTAAGCTCCTAAGAGGACCAGAACAACAGTGGGACACATTTCCAAAACACGAATCTGCCGGAAATTTTCATTCGTATGCATAGCATCAAGAAATTCAGAAATATAAGAAGAAATATTTTTCATTGTTTTCTGGTGTTCAGAACAAAGTGGAATACAGGCTAAATGTACAGACAAATGCTTCTACATTCTTCTGTGGTTTGAAACTTCAAATGTTTTGGGAAGATTCTGATTGTTCTGAACTTTAAGCAGAAAGGAATCCTGTCTGCAAGTAGTGCTAAAATCACACCTTGTACTCATCAAAGCTTACACAGTAAGGAAGCTAAAGAAAAAAACAAAATGAAACCTCATTTAGTTCTTAAAAATGCATGAGTTTCCACCCTTTTTTGTTGAGTTAGATCTACTTTAACAGCAGTATCTATAAGGCATTTTGTAGATTACTCAACAATAGATTTGATATAGTGAGTTCTCTGATATTCAGTATAATTTCCACAATTTCTTTTACCTGCTCCGAATGTATGTATTCTCCATGCTGTTCACATCCAATATCAAATACATATTTGCCATAACCTACAGGCTGCACAAAGATACAAAAAAGTCAGCAGAACCATAAAGTCAGTACATTCTAAGCATATAAATGTAAAGTATGCTTTACTACAAAAATCATACAATAGTCAATAACAGCAGAGTTTGAAAGTGAAGTTGCAGAGAAACTTGGCGTTCTGTCCTACAGATTAATTCAGTTTCCTGTGTTACACTTATGGTACAAGAAATACTACAAAAGATCGGGAACTTAGTTTCTTATTTTAAGTGGAAAAGATCATATTAAGGCAATTCCATGCTAACTGGTCAGATGAATAGAGAGTTTTCTAGCACACTTACATTTCCATTCAGAAACTTGCCCTTAAATCTATGGTTTAGGTGGATAAGTTCAGCTTCTCCTTCCTGGTTTCCATTTACCCAACGACCAACATACTTAGATCCTGTGTCTTTATAGACATATGTACCTCGCCCGTGCCTAAGGAGAAAATAATTATTTTGCTTTATATTACTGAATATTAAGAATTTAGGATGTTTTTATACTTAAGGTATTAAAATTATATTATTTAAGTAGCTGAAATGACTCAAGTTGGACTAAATTGCCAAGGTTATCCAGTAGCACCTGATTTGCTGTAGTCATCCACTCTTGGAAAATAACTTTTGCATTTTAATGCCATTGGGTGACTTTAAACATCATGGTAAGAATGAAACAAACCTATTGTGGTTAAACCATTGTCCAGTATAGGTGTCTCCATTTGCATATGTATACTCTCCATAGCCATGTCTCTGGTCATCCACCCAGTCTCCTTTAAGAAGAATACAATAAAAACAGTGAGACGTGGTGTATTTCATGGTGTGATATAGTGGTCAGTTTGTAAAGTTATCATATCTGAATTATTAGAGAAGGAAAAGAAAGCTATAACACCACTGTGATTCCTTACCATTCCTTACACCATTCCTTACTCTAAGTCCTTGCTCTTTTTTCTTCTGTCTGGTCCCTTCCACACATATTTCTGCGGCTGCCTGACCTCCCTTTCATTTCATCCATCACAGTCCGTCTCCATTATCACTCTCCATTATCATTATGAACACAAGAAGCCATGTAATGTCCTGCTCCTGTCTTTAAAACTGGTAATGTATTGCAGTTGCATTAGATAATGTGACATTTCCACTCAAATAAAAAGAGGGACTACTTCAGTTTGACTCATTTTCTAAAACTGCCCTGTCAGTCAAGGGACATATATAGTCAAAGGATGCTAGATTGTGTATCTTAATTACTCTTCTATTTGATCTTAAAAGAAATTTATTTAAATAAAAAAATCACAGGTACATATGCTCTCATAAGGCAAGATCGGGCTGGATTTTTGCTTTCTGCTTCTAGCCCTCACATTGTGAATGTTCTTTCTTGCCTAGCTTAGAAAAGGGGGAGAAATATTTTCGCTTGAAGCCTAAGTGTTATTAACAGTGCTTCAGGTACTCTCCTGGAAGAAGGGAAACAACAAGAGTTTCAACTTCTTCAGCCTTCAGAGGCACCCTAATCCCTGAGTAAGTGCTCTAATCAGTAGACTATTTTTAAGGATGACCCTAATAAAGTCCTAAAATACTTTATACAGAACATATCTGTGGTTCTAATCATTATTCAGAAATAAGTAACCATACTCTCTTCTACCAAGACGGCACTGATTTGTAAAAGGTACTTAATATTTCTTAGAACTTGGAACACCCCACTTGAAAGGAGGACATGACAAGAATAAACCAATACTAAATACCACACTTCTCCAAATAATCAACATAAATCCTTATAAATAAAACGCACATTTCTCAGAGCTTATAATAAAAAAAAGGAATAAAAGGAAAACTTTCTGTAGCGAATTTATCTTCTTAAAAGAATACATTCTCCAATTCACTATCTCCCTGCCTCGGGGGGGGAGGGGAATGCGTCCTTTCAGCTACAGAAATCCTTGCAACTGTGTTCAGTGTTTTACCTTCATATTTTGATCCATCTGGATAAAAAAAAACACCCTTGCCATGCTTTTTGTTTTGAAGATATTCTCCAGTGTAGTAAGCACCATTTTTAAATCTGTAGGTCCCCTGAAACATATTTGGTATAAATAAAATACTTGTCAGTTCTCACTCTTGTTTCAGTGTAGTGCCCAAACTAGCAGAACTGCTGGAACATAAGCACAAGCACTGTCTTCTGTCCCTGTCTTACCTGTCCACTCCGGAGCCCACGTTCATACTCTCCATCGTACCTGTCACCATTGGGTAGCTGTGCTTTTCCACGCCCGTGTCGCTCACCTTCCGCATTGCGTTCACCATCATACTCCTGATCACATGTGGAAAAAAAGTTGTTTAAGAGGGCTCGACCTGACTGAACCTAACCTCATTAGACAGAGGAAAACAAGTGTTTGCTCAAAGCTGATCCAGTTCGGCTTTAATCGGAGACTGTGGGAGCGCCTGGACAACAGATGTACTGCTTATGCAGAGGCTTCCATCAGATCCTGACGGCAGAGCAGAGGCTTCCCTCCCCTCCTGACAGGCCACTGCAAGGTATGGA
>NW_010319471.1:0-2266 GCF_000700745.2 Antrostomus carolinensis | reverse complement strand
TATTATTATTATTATTATTCCAGCTTTGTGGAATTTGCTACTACTGTCTAAATCTCCCAAATCTACGTTTTTCTGCAAAAGGACTATTTGTAGAAAAGCTTTTACTGTGCTTTAGTCTTGGATATGTACATACCCTCCATATCTCTCAATCCTGAAACATTCCTGATATCTTTATAATTGAAACAGTAGGAAAAGATGGTCCAGGCTTATCTCTGCAGGAATTCCTCAGCTATGCTTGTGGTCTATGCAGTACAGACTACAGACTTAAAGAAAAAGCCAGAAAAAAATATCAGAAAGAAAAGAATCAGATTTCTATTATGCCTTTCTTAAGTTACCACCTTCTGTTCTTGCATAGAGAGAGTAGGTGAAAAATACAAAAGATAAAACGATCTCAGACTATTTTTGAACCATTTCTTTCAGCTGTTTTTGTTTGCACTATTACAAAGCCTTGGCAGGCAAGGAAAATATTCTTAGAATAGCAGATTTCTTGCTTTGTTCTGCATCTGTTCCAAAACCGTACAATTGTATGAACAGCTGGCCAGTTACATGGAACCATCAAACATGACAATGACATACAATCACAGTTTCTTTGTAGAGGACTGAGGTTCCAAAGCTGAAGTAAACCCTCAGATGTACACATCTTAGAGGTACATATTCAGATTTAAATAATACTTTTTATTTTTCTTGAACTGAGCTTTCTATTGGCAATGAAGAACAAACAAGTACTCATTATAGCAAAATAAAAAACTGGAGCTGCTCTGCAGAAAACAATTTCCTGGTGCTGTTGCTAGGGTTAGAACCAGAGGAGCTCAGTCTGGCCATATGTCATTGCCACGCTTACATGTAGCTTTAGAGTTTTGAAATTGTATTTTGCTTTTTATATGACTATATAAAGAAGTTCAGAAAAAACGTTGAGGACCATCTTCTATGTCCACATCTACTTTGTAACTTTGTATCCAGGGGTATACAAAACCTAATTCTAAAATCCGCAGCCACCATCTTGCGGCTAACTATGTTGTTCTCCTTTGTTATGTGCCTGCCAACCTGTAAAGTGAAGCTTGAATTTATGCCTACACCTTTATAAACTCTCTCTTCGCATTTAAAGAACTTTAAGAGGATGTCAAGGCTACTTTTTTTTGAGTGAAGGAAATAACATAGACCTAAGCTAAGCTCTTAAGTGAAGTTTCTTGTAACTGCTGCAACAAACACAGTAATTAATAGTTATATTAATGTTCAGGGATTTTCATGCTTGTACTGAATGAGATTTGTACAGCACTCACTCTCCAAAGCGTAAGTGGAAAAGGGTAAATCAATTAGCTACTGGAGAAAACTGACAACTATCACAGTACATGTCATAGAATCATAGAATGGTTAGGGTTGGAAGGTGTTGGCGATTTAAGAGCCCAAGCTGCAAGCGGCTTTGGCCTTGGGCAATTAAGCCCTGATTTTGAGTGAGAAAATACAAGAGAACATGATTCGTGAGAAAGTACATGATTTGCAAGAAAAACAAGATAAGAAGACTTCTTATTTTAACTACCCAGAAGTAAAAAGAATGCTTCATGAACAGGTGGATTTTTCCAATCAAGTATTGTAACCAGGAGTGTGAACAGTAGCTTTTAGCCAATGAAGAGTTGTTTGTGTGTGTGTGTGTGTGTTAGCAGCTTAAGAGTATATAAGTGATCATGTAACCAATAATAAAGGTCTCCAGTAGAATTCACGTTGAATCATGTGTGGAGTCCATGAATATCCCTCTCGGCAGGAAGGGACCTTAAAGATCATCTAGTCACTACTTCCGTTCTTCCTTATGCTCACTCATGAGCATTCAACGGTAATACTGTAGCAGTGGGATGGCTCACTGATGGATGGCAGCCACCACAGCCTAATCTAAAAGCTGAAAACATCCACAAAGAACAGAACAAAAAAGATCAGGGACTAGCCTACAATTGAACAAATTGTAAAAGACCAGACAGAGCAGGCAGAACACTGACACGGCAGCATGCTGGAGTGTGAGCATCGCTGCAGCTGTCAGGCATCTTCCTCAATCTGGGATATTTTTTTTTCACCCCGGCCCCTTGCAGCGGTTTGTGAAAAAGCCGGGCTGCTGCAGGCTTTTCCGAACAGCTCCTTCCCGGCCCTCTCCGGGCAGCACCACTGGGCTGATGAGATGCAGCACGGCATATCCAGACATTAAAGAAAAAAAAATAATAAGGCAAACCGCATCTTTTCTCAGGGCGACGGGACGGGGAAGCAGCCGTAGCCCTTTAAA
>NW_010319470.1:0-5429 GCF_000700745.2 Antrostomus carolinensis | reverse complement strand
CGGCAGAGAAGGCTGGCGTGTCCCACCTGTCCCCGTCCTGGCCGTCTGTCCGGCCGTGAAACACCCGCTAGAGCAGATACAGCCTCACCTTTGTGTCTCCATTTAACAAGCTAAATACATGAACAAGTACTGCAGCCAGAGCAAGGCCTGGAGAAGACCACTTAATGCTGAATTGTTTCGGTTAAGAATGTTAGGAAACTCGTGAAGAAAACAGAAAAGGCTTATAACTCTATTTATAATTTAGCTATAACATCATGGTTTTAATAGTTTAGCAGTAAGGCAATTCATAGTGATTTGGTGGGACTTCTTTAGGTGACTGAGTGTATGTATTTTAGTCATGAATATACATCTAGATGTCTTCTTTGGGAGTAACTTCAGTCTATTTATTTTTCTGTATTTTGGCAAATCTAGTGTTAGTTCTTGCTCCTTTTGAAGCAATGAGCTTTCACAGTAATTTAAATGTGTTATTGTTGGGCCCACAGTTAAGCCTAGTCTGCACTGGCCAGAGAAACAAAATACAGCTGCCTTTCTTGGACAGAACTCCTATTTTGAAGACTCATACTTAAAAAAAAAAAACAAACAAACAAACAAAAAAACCTACTTTTCTACTTTTATCTTTCTTTTAAAAATTAGCACCTAAGATTTTAAGATTTCAAGAAATGACTGAAATGAAGGTAGCTGATACCATCAACCTTCCTCTGTATGATGCCAGGCACTGACCCACAGAAGTCATGTATGGAAATAGGTGGGCACTTCAGGAATCTCATTTAAATTACCCGTTTGTAGAATCAGGTAGGATTCAATTTTGCAAACATTTAGTTTTTTAAATAACTGCCCACTTGAGAGTCTGCTTCAGAAACCAGGCTGAGGGTGTGTGTTACCTACCTGACAGTGGTCACTGAGCTCAAGTGAGTAAGTACAGAATTACGCGATCAAAGGTGAAGGTAATGTCCTCCTTGTTCATGTAGATGAGGAAAATAAGAATACACAATTGTGTAAAGATACGGGCAGAGAGAGGGGGCTTGACATGGAGACTCACGAGTAATTGTAGTTCCTGAAAGTAGTCTTAAATATGAGTGTGGCCCCTCTGAATCAGCTGCTACTTACAAGCACAGATGATTTGTCTGAAGTCGCAGCAGTCTAGGAGGTGCTACTGAGAGCAGACCCTGAGTATTCGGCCTTTCAGCCAAGTGTCCCATCTGCTAGATCACATTATCTGCTGTGATATTTATTTTCTAATATTATTTAACTGAGAAGTTACTCTGTTACTCAAAACTCCATTTAAAAATAATTTAACCTTAAAGAAATAACAAACAATCCTTATCTCAGTTTAGATTACTGGAGCAACATTTCAAGAGTAAGTATGCCTTCCATTAATAGTTTGTTTAGTTTGTCCTATAGTTGTCTTCAGGATTAAAAAGAGAATCATATTTTTCATGCTTGTTTATAGTTACTGTAATTTCCCTATTATAATTCCACTGGAGTGTTGTAAAGTAACTGGTTTGCACGCATTGTGTGGAGTTGCTTGCATTCCATTTTTTTTAAAAAAGGAAGAAAAAAATTTGACTGTTTAGCTTAGCCCTGAGTTTTTAGCTGGCAAAAAACCACCAGGTCTAAAACTTAGATTTGTCTTACTATGACAGGTCCATTAAGGGAAATTGGTCTACCTACCTCAATCATGTGAAGTAAAAATGTATTCCATTCTAGTTGCAGCTAAAAGGAGCAGTGATAGTCCAACAGAAATACATACGTACACATAACACATTTTTCCTAGAATAAAAAGAGTTAACTTGTATTTACATAATAAAGCAAAGAAGCAAATTCACTCTTCTGTTGATATTCTACACAGCTTATCCAGTATTGGTATCCAGACAACATATGGGATTCCTACCACTAAAATTATTAAATATATCTTTTCCTAAGCCTGACCCACCAGTTCAAAACATTGTTGGACCCTGAAATGGTTGAATTGTGATTTAAAAAAAAAAAAAAAAGTGCACTTTCTTCACTAATTAAGGCTAGAAGTGTTTTTATATCAGCAGTTTAGAAAATTCTTTTCTGCCATTTCTACTCAAGGTCATCAAACTTTACAGCCGCCTTGTCGCTTCTTTCAAGAGACTATGACATAGACTGGCTACGTGAAGCTCTGGCAACATCATGTCCGCGTATGGTGTATTTATCTTTGCTTTGGTTATTTTCCCTTGACATTCGTTGCAAGCACTGTTTCAGGAAACACCCTCCAAGTTGTTTTATACAGTAGGCACACACCAGCATAGTGTATGTTGTTCCATTTTACCTTCCTGACGTTCTTGTCTGATCACTTCAACATCCTGATTTTCATGAAAGACAGTGTTCTGCTCTGTGACTGGTTATGTCTCCAGTCTGTATGTTATGGAGAGATGGGTTAGAAATGAGTGAATTTAACTTTCAGTTTTATTGACATTTTATTACACAGTATTAATACTGGCTTCCACCATTTGCAACACGCAGCTGTGTAGAGTTGTTGAAAACATCATTAGCAACAGTGCCCTTCCCACGTATGGTAGTTTCTCCTCTTGTCTAAGATCTTCTACCTCCCTTAGAAGAAAAATCCTGTCATGGGTTTATAGAAGCTTTATAGAGTTTCCTTCTAACTCTCTTCTTGCTCATAACTGTGTCATCGCTGTTGGCTTGCGAGCGTTAGGCACCTTACGCATATGTGAGGTACCATGGGGCTGCACGTTCCCTCTCCTCTCATCCATCAGGAGTGCAAATAAAACCAGTCTAATCTCTGACCACCCATGATGCAGACCAACAAATTTATTCTACTGTCAACCAATTTGATGATTATTATGGCAATCATGTATATGTCTGATGAGATGGGCATTCCTTTACAGCACAAGCTTTACCCAACAAATTATTTTAGTATGCAGCTGTATCCATTTTTAATGTTGCAAAGGTTATATTCAGTGGCCTTTTTTTTTTTTTAAGTGTTCCATTGAAAAGGTTTGAGTATGGGATTAACAAATATCCTCCCCAATCTTTGAATTTAACTGACTCTTGCAAATTGCAAGGATTTTACACTGACACTTTTTAGTAATCTTTTCCCACAAAACTTACACTGTGAAATGTCCATTTAAATTGGGTCAAATTAGCATACAGTACTACTTAATTTATGTTTCAAAATAGGCACTATAAAGGATTTATGCTATCCATCCAGCATTTGTTCTGCCCCCCCAAAAAAATACAGCTGAAGAAGTCTGGAGAATCATGGAGCTGCAGAGATAGTGGTTTATTGCAGTATTTGGTACAGTCCAGCTCCTGTTACACCTCGCTGTCCACAGGTGATAATTGCCTGTACTTTTTTTCTCTCTCTAGTGCTCAATATCCCACAGGTGCTAAAACTTCTTTTTCCCCATACTTGTATCCTCTAGCTGGGAAGCATAACTAGGCTAAATTCAGAGAAGCTTGTTCTAATTTAAAGTTCATAGTTTTTCTTTTAAAACTGAAGGAAGGCTTGGGTGCTTGTTGATGCCAGTTGATTTAATGAGATATTACATCATCCTTTAGAGTTCGGTTCACATACAAAATATTTGCTACTTTCTGACGCTGATATTTGCACATCCTCTTGGACTTCATCCAGCCCAAGTGCTTTACCAGTTCTTATTTTATGTTTTTCTACCATGTCTTTCCTTTATCAGAAGTTGATTCTAGTGTCATTCAGGTGGCTTCTTCTCAGTTTTTTAGTTTGGGTCACTTCTCTCAAAACATCTGTAGACTTCCTCCCTCTTATAATATTATAGAGTAGTAATTAAGTTTGCTATGGATTACAGTTTAACTGCCACAGTGTTTAATTTAGACTCATCTTGCCCCTCCATATGTGCTATCTTCATCTTGTTCAAAATGTTGGCCTGACATTTTTAAGTGGCACTCATTTGTTTCTCAAAAGTAACAGCATACACAATATCCACAGCTGTAAAAGCCTGGAAGAGCTGCATTCATGCTTTAGAGAAGGAAAGTAAAAAGGAACAGCTTCCAAACATTTCATAATTAGTAAACAATGCTATGGCCTGTTCTTGTCCCAGAAGTAGGACAAGACCAAATGAACTTGGCCTTTTTAGAAAAGATCTGCACTCTAGGGGCTGGCATGTGGTTGTTCCCTGGAGCAGGCAGCCTGACAGGCTCCATAGAGAAAGAAGGTAAGTGGTGTGTCACAGGCGTGGGGTGGAGTGAGATAAGGGACTGGAGATGTGGGGCAAAGCTCTGAATTTTGCTCCTTGCACTCTCTGTTGCTGCAGAGCAGAGTTGTTAGTCAAAGGCCAAGACTTTGGACTTGTTTATGACGTAAAAATAGGTGGTGTGAACATTCCTCTCAAACATCATTCTTGGAACTTGCCAACAATGGAATTAAAATTAAATTTTAGGCATTTTTTGTGGCCATCAGTTCAAGGGAGGTGATTCTCCCCCTCTATTCCGCTCTCATAAGGCCCCACCTGGAGTACTGCGGCCAGTTCTGGGGCCCCCAACACAAGAGAGACATGGACCAGTTAGAACAAGTCCAGAGGAGGCCACCAGGATGATCCAAGGGCTGGAGCAGCTCTCCTATGAGGACAGGCTGAGAGTTGGGGCTGTTCAGCCTGGAGAAGAGAAGGCTCCGGAGAGATCTCATAGCAGCCTTCCAGTACCTGAAGGGGCCATAGGAGGCTGGGGAGGGACTTTTTACAAGGGCAGTTAATGACAGAACAAGTGGTAGTGGCTTTAAGCTGAAAGAGGGCAGGTTTAGATTAGATATTAGGAAGAAATTCTTGACTGTGAGGGTGGTCAGACACTGGAACAGGTTGCCCAGAGGAGTTGTGGATGCCCCCTCCCTGGAAGTGTTCAAGGCCAGGCTGGATGAGGCTTTGAGCAACCTCGTCTAGTGGAAGGTGTCCCTGGTGATGGCAGGGGGTTGGAACTGGATGATCTTTAAGGCCCCTTCCAACCCAAGCCATTCTATGATACTATGAACACCATACATACAGGGCAGTCAGAGGCAGCGTCTGCACAGCCTGCAGTTCATACAGTGCCTTGGTAAACATTTAAGGTGGCAGTTCTCATCTGTAGAGCAGGTGTAAACAGCATTGAATAGCAGGGGACTGGATTTGGCAGTGCTGTGAGTCATTTCTAGTCATGTGTTCATTCGAGCCCATTTACCGGTTCAAGACTGGATGGGGCTGGAGAAAGAACATGGACAATGACAATACCTTTATTCCACATATATATATATATGTAAAGGGTAAGACAGTTTCAAGTCAATCCAGCACGTTTGACCTGAAAAGTAACAAGTTAAACCAACATTAAAAAAACAGTTTACAGAGTTTTGTCTGTACTTTTCTCAAACCTTTTATTTACCAATAAAGTTATCTTTTAGTTGCATAGTCCCTCTGTAATAGTCAATTTAGACACAGAGT
>NW_010319469.1:0-6609 GCF_000700745.2 Antrostomus carolinensis | reverse complement strand
TTCAGAGCTGGTCTCAAGCCACTCATCGCCCTTCCTGTATTTGTGTTTGTGATTGCCCTGACCCAGGTTTAGGACCTTGCATTTGGCCTTGTTGAACTTCATGAGGTTAGCACCAGCCCACCTCTCAAGCCTGTCAAGGTCCCTCTGGATGGCATCCCGTCCCTCCAACGTGTCAACCGCACCACACAGCTTGGTGTTGTTGTCAAACTTGCTGAGGGTGCACTCAATCCCTCTGTCCATGTCACTGACAAAGATGTTGAATAGCACCAGACCCAATACTGACCCTTGAGGGACACCACTCGTCACTGGTTTCCACTTGGACATTGAACTGTTGACCACAACTCTTTGAGTGTGACCATCCAGCCAGTTCCTTATCCACCGAGTGGTCCATCCATCAAACCCACGTTTCCAATTTAGAGACAAGGATGTCATGTGGGACGGTGTCAAATGCATTGCACAAGTCCAGGTAGATGACACCAGTTGCTTTAGTCTTATTGACCAATGCTTCAATGAGTTCTTGTTTGTTTGTTGTGCAGAAAGAGGCATGCTACTGTCATAAATTAGTAAGATCATTAAAACTTGGAAACAAGTATTTTGGCAAATTCAGATAAATGAGTGATTGAATTTTGGTGGCGGGAACTTAGCTTCTAGGAGGGATCTTAACTGCTAGGAAAACTCTTAGAATGAAATAAGAAATGTATCAGTGTAGATGTTTATAATGGTGCAAATAGATGTAATTTATTGTGATATGTTCTGCCTTTACAGTCTATTGCTGTGATGTTGAAAAGAGTATTACTTCCTGGCTGTAATTTTAGTTCCTGTGCAGTTGTACAGCACATCATTATCAGCGTCTTTGCTGTACATTTGTTGACTCTTTATTTTCTCAGGCTTGTGAGTGATGACCTGCTGAGACCAAAACTGATATTCTTACTCTTTCTCGGTACTTCACGATAGAGTGTAAAGCTCCCATAGTTAATTAGTGGAGAGCTTTAAATGTTCACTGTAAGTGTGTATATATAGTTTTCTTTGTAATTTCTTTCTGTGTTTGCAGATCTAGGTGGGTTTTTTTACTTAAAATGTGAGAGAGGAATCTCAATAGGAGATTATGTTATAGTGTTCATGCAGTTTTTTCTTTTTCAGTTGTCCTTCCAGGTAGAATTCCCAATGAAAAGTACAGTTTACTTATGTTATCTATGATAGTTAATCATATGTAAGTAGGGGCAGAATGGGAGAGGGGCTGGGAATGTGACTGGCACATAATCTGTGATTGCTATTCCCAGTGGGCATTATTTAGTCCGCATACAATTTTGAACACCTCAGTGCTTGACTCATTAACTTAATTAATAGAGTAATTTCACACAAAATAGTAACATAGACTTTGCATTCTAATGTGGCTGGCTGTAATCATGATGTATGTTAGCTGGTGCTTGTATGAGCAGAAAGGAGGCTATTTGTTAACATGGTGAAGGTTAATAAATATAGAAATATTCTGTGCACTGTTAATACATAAAGAAACCTTTTTCTTTAAAGAAGGTTGTCTTTATGTTTCCTTGCACATGTGTTTTAATATGGCTTTTTAAAAATTATCTTCTAGACTACAAGTAGATTTGGAAATACACTGGTTCATTTATTTTTTTTTTCTTAAGATGCATGTAATGCAGATGCTTATAATGCAAATGAATTTGATGCAAATGCCAGATTGTAAAGACTAGAAACTGTCTGCTGTTCAAAGAACAGGGACAACATAAGCAGCAACATCCCACAAATACTTTATTTATAGACACTTTTATAGCACTTAACTAAATTCATGATGCCTTGGATTTCTATACATAAAAAAGTACAACAGATCTTAATATTTACAAAAATGAACAAGTGCTTTTCCTGTCTTGCAGTCAGGGAAATGAGATTTCGGTTGAGTGAAGCTGTACAGCCAGTTTGAAAAGGGCTGATATGCTAGGTCGAGATGCCCATGGTAAAAGTGACTTAAACTGATGCTTGTCTCGTTTTGAAAATTTCAGCAGTAGCCCATCAGCGTGTACAGAAGTGCTAAATCATATCTGTAGCATGCAGGTGACCTACTGAAGTAAATGTCACTTCATTTAAATCTTGTGTTTGAAAGCAAGGTACATCTTGCTTGTTTTCTGGTCTCTAGCATTCCTGCCAAGCAGATGTTTAGGGGAAAGAATACATGATGATTCTTCTTGCATTATTCCCTGTGCCTTGGTTACTTGGTGTAATACCAGAAGAGCCATGCTACAGAGAAAGAGAGGTCCATGTCACTTCACTTTTGCTGTGTAGCTGATACTCCAGAAGGGAGGTTCAGAAACAGAATAGATGTATGGTCTTCCATCCTGGTATGCTTTTCTCTAAGCCAGTATGTGGTTTAGGAGGTTGTTTAGCTGAGATGTTGTGTAAAGCCATTTTAATTTTATTAATGATTTAATTGGCTTTTTAATATTGTCATTTCTAGATTTTTTTCCTGCCCAAGCCCTACTTGATCTCCCCTTGGTGGGAGGATTTCCGTTACTTTGGTTGTCCTTCTCTGTTCCTGTGTTCTGTTCTTTTTTTTGTGACGACACTTCCAGAATTGCAGAGTATGTATGAGGGGAGGGTACTTTGTCCTTCTGTACCCTAGTGCACGTACTCCAGTTTCCCATATTGTTCACTTTTTGAACACTTAAGGAAAGAGCTTATATGATTAAGCTCATGTCTAACTTTATTTTATAACCTGATAGTAAACATTAATGAATTAAACTAAACACAAACCAGAACAGTTGAATCTGCTCCTTTAAGTGTAACCTCTTACTTCAGTAATTAGTCCTGGATGTTAGTGTCTTCAGGTTGTGAACAAAGACTTAATCTGTTGTGTATTGTTTTTCTTCTCTGTGTGGGAGTAGTGTCTCTACTCTGGTAAAGTACTTGGAGGATTTGTACCAGTGTCCAAAACCTATACTTGGAACACAGACAAATTAAAAAAAAAAAACAAAAACAAACCCTGCAAACAGCCAACAAAAAAACCCCATAACACCTGCCTGGGTGTGGGGCTTGGCTATGCCAACACTTAGTAGTTTGTGGACACATTCCCTGTGACCTAACTGGCCTTTGCAGAAGTTACTTGCCTCACGGATAAGATTAAATGTAGTGTTCTGTTTTGTCACAGGGGTGTGGAGGTCTCCTTTTCAGTTATGGCAGTAGTAACTTCTGGTCAGTCTAATTTCTTTAGAAAGAGATGGCTTGGTAATAGTTAATAATTGTTGAGAAACATCACCTTTTTCTATCTCTGGCAAAAACCTGTCACTTCTTATGGTACTTTAACAGTAGTTTTCAAATACAACCACAGGGGAAGGAAGTTAAAATTTGAACCCTATAGACTCTAATTTCTGTTTTGCCTGTAGGAACGTATGTGCTAAAGCTTGCACTTTTCACCCATCAATGAAATGGTCTAGGAGCACCTGGACAATTGACTTTGGTGGTTCACCTGGAGGATGGGAGGGTCAGAAGTAGCTGGTAACCTTTAATCCAAGGCAGTAGTAGGTGACTGGGAGTGACGGCATCTTCTAGGTGTAGCTGGACTAGTTTAAAAAGGCATGAAACTTCTAAATTTAAAATTGTATTAATTTTGAATCTAGGTGCTGAGTAGTCTGTAGAAGGGAAACAATACTTTTGTTGTTTAAGAAAGTATTGCCTTGGTGACTTTCAACAAATGAGAACAAAAATCATAACTTTCTTCAAGTTCTGCCATGCAGAACAGTAAAAGGAAGACTAATGCGGTTTGAAGAGCGTGCATGTGTTTGTGTGTGTTATCTCATTGTTTCCATGTGCTGCCCTGGTTTGTTCTTTCTACTTTAAAGGTGTGGGGTTTTGTTTTTTTTAAATACAGACAAATTAAAATTTAATGAAATACAAATGACAATGGCCAGTTTTCTTGCTGTGCAAGAAACTGCTTGATTTATTGACAGCATGTGTTGCTAATGTTGGACTATAATCACTATTGAGACCAATTTAAAAAAAAAAAAAAATTAAAAAGCTTTGTTAAGTACGGATCCATGCTTCTGTCCTGCCGCTGTCCTGCAGCCATCACTTTTCAGTAGGTTTATTAAGCACTGGTAATAGCTTCCAGTGCAGCAATTCTGTCAGGCTGTTTTCAGAGGTTTTTCTTCTCTGCTTTGTGAAGCCTTTTTTATTTAAAAGTTAATTTCTTAAGCTATTCAACATAGTGGTAATATTTTTCAGGAATGGTAATGAAATTGCATAAATTTCTCCTAAATGGGTCATCTTTAAAATACTTCAGCAAAAGTGAGGAATTTCCTCTTTCTGAAAGAACCTTGAGAGGTGACTATCCAGTTTTCTGTGATCACCCTTCCTGTATTAGTCAGTGCACAGCGAGGAAAGATTATCAGTATTCTCATTACTTACTGTACTGATTCCTGATTATATGTGTAGGTATGATTGCCACTTTCCTTAAAAATAATAAATTTAAAAAGGGATGGGAGTATAACTGGCAATTTTATTTTTTTTTTAACTTCTGTAATTTCCTATTGCCAATTTTTGTTGACATCTTGCCTTTTTGCTTTTGGGAATTGGATTTTCCTTCTACATCTGAAGCACATAAACCTTAAGACTGAATAGTGAAGGAGGTTACCTTAACAGTGCTTGTTATGTAACTTTAATATTGTGCTTTTAAAACTGATTTAATAGATTAAGGGAATCTGCTAAACATTGCTGTATACAAGTATTTTTTTACCTAAAAGGAGATGCTTCTGAAAACAGGATTCTGTGCCCTTCTAGTTCTTGCACAAGACTGACAACTACTTGTGTAACGTGTGATGTGTGAGGTCTTTGGTTTGTGGTTTGTTTTACTACTTGCTCTCCTCTACTTCCTAATCATGCTCTTAAACTCTCTGAATCCTTCCTGAATGGAAACACAGCAAGGAAGGCAGAGGCTGTTCTAATCAAAAGGAAAAAAGTGGTCTTCAAAAATGGATATCAGCAGTTTGTAAACTGAAAACATCCTTTTCATCCCTCGTTTCAAATAATTTATCTTAAGTTCTTTCATAACAGTTAAGTCCTAACACTCCTTAAACTGTGAGAGGACTCAGATGTTCACTAATGCATGTGTAAAACAGAATTATTAATATAATTATGCCACAGAGAATACAAGTACTAAGAAAAAAAAACAAGTAGCTGTTGAGTCCACCCATATGTTCACCGACTTTACAAACATTAAATCTTGTTTGGTTTTTCCCCCCCTCAATTTCATTTGAAGCCAGAATAAATTTGTAATTTTGCAGGTGGGATGTTTGGCTTTGGTTTTTTTGTTTGTTTGTGTGTTCCCACCCCATCCCCCCAATGTGCTTTGTGGGCCCAATTAAAAAGAAAAAACAAATTAGAAAAAAAGTCCTGCCCTGTTCTTGAATATCCTTCTTAAAAGATGACTGACAAATATTGTCATTTGCTAAACCTTTATAGTGACTGTGATTTAATATGCTTCCTCCTCACTGCTCAGTTCAGCAGTCTGAAGTACTGACAAGTAAACTTTTCTAGTAACATGTAAAATAAAAGCACAATGAAAACCAAAGATGAAATGATTTGGTGTAACAGTTCTTTAGAGGTGGAGAAGGTTATTATTATACTACTAAAATGCCCAGGAACCTTTTAATAGACTGCAGCTCTCTTACAAATGCTCATAGGAGTATGTGATGTGAGAAACTATTATGAGTGGATCAGGGAGCACAAGAATACAGACATTATTGGTAAAGCCCCATATACCGTGGCTTAGCTCATCAGTAGCTTTATGTAATTAAAATTTACAGCAGAGTATAGGAGTTGGGGCTTAAAGCAAATTAGATGAGTTTGTGTGTGTTTTCCTTCAAATGTGGGAACCTTGCATATATATGTGTGCATATATGTATGTATATATACATAAAGAAGCACAAAGGTAGTTTTCATTGAGCGTTTCTTTTTTTTAAGTAAAAGGGTGGTTCAGGCTGATCAGAGAGAAATTACAAATTAAAATCAAGAACTAACATAATTTAAACCTGGCTATCATTTATTCAGATTCTTCATCTATGTATTTATATAAATGTTTTGAAATAATATTTAGGACTTTATCTGTTTTTAATCTTATTTATTTAGCTAGCTGATGGTTGGTTGCAGATAACAAATTCTGCTTTTCTGGGGGCGTTTGTTTCTTTGAAGTTTCATTATAGAAGAAGCATTAGGAAACAAATGTTGCTTGGCTGCCTGTGTTTGTGAAGTACCAGGTGCTCACTGATGGTGGTGTTTCAGCAAGCGCAAAACAGCATGAATCCTCTTACAATCTGAGCCTGGGCACCCTGTCATCTTTGCCAGTGCTCTGCAACCTCTGGCTGCAGATCTGATCTCTGACTGAAAGGAATCAAGGATCTGTTTGTTCCTGGAATAAACTAGTTAAAATTAAGTTTACAAGGAGCAAATAGAAACCAAGCTTTACGCTACTGATATTTAACTATGAATGTAAAATTACAGTGCAAGAATGTCAAGGATGCAGTACACTGAGCTGAGACATCTTTGGCAATTGTCAGGATTGGTTTGATGTGTTTCACAAAAAAAGCTGTGATGATACAATTC
>NW_010319468.1:0-5898 GCF_000700745.2 Antrostomus carolinensis | reverse complement strand
TCCCTTCCCACCCAACCCAGTCTGTGATTCTGTGATTGAAGGCAGTAGACGGAGATAGCAGTACCTTCTGCAGGTCCAGATAGACCTGAATGAGAACATTTGACCACATCATTAAACAGTGCTTTTCTTCATCCTCTTGGCATATTTATAGACAGCAAATATCTGTCACATGTCTCTTCCCAGTCTTCATTTGATGATAGTAAACAAGTCAAATGCATTTAATTATCTGTTTTTAAGATAGGTTTTCCATTCCACTAGCTAGCCAAGTGAGCTTGAGTTGCTCTCCCCACTCCTTCCAGTTTGAGCCATCCTTGTTTGAACATGGGTTGTTCTGGAACAAATAAAATCCTTCACTTACATTTTGGGACCTATCAACAAGCTACAAATACAAGTGTTGGTTGTTTTGCTTGTGTGTATTTGGTAAGCAAGAAGGAACTGGCGTCAAGGCTTGTTTCAAGGGTGAAAACCATATGTTGTGAGGAGCTGTGTGTACTCATTGTAGTGAAGCAGATTGCAAACATGAAAAAACCAAAGAAATACAAAGTGAAGGGATTAATAGCCCATGAGGAGGTCACTAGGCAGTGAGAATGGAGCAGAGTCTTAAGAAGTATCCTTAAAGATGTGCCCCAGGGTGCATGGCTCTTCCTTACATTACAGTATAGCCCCTCTCTCCTGGCATGTGGCATGGTCAGACTGGAAGATAGAGCAGCTGGCTGCTGGAGCACATCCTGTTCCCTGAAGCTGCTCCCAGCTGCAGTTACAGAGCCTGAGATGTTTTAAGATGGGAGATGTCTTTCCATCCCCCCAGCCTCTCCAGGTGAGGTGCTGTTCCTGATAGACATCTGAAAATCAGACAAGTTGAGGGTGTTCTGTTTCACAGATATTTATGGTCTGGTTTATTCTTTATACGTTTCTTGCTTCTTGCAGCTTTTAGTTTTTGGTTGCTTTCCATAAAGTAGAGCCAGATGACATTCGTTTCCCTCTAACAAATAGTGTTGCTTTTGGAGAAGTGTGTTCTGAAAGTGGATACAGGTGTGAGAAAAGCTGGTTGAGAAGAAGATATTAATGGGAGGGCATTCTGTACATCTGTAGTACTACTTACCTGCTTTCCATTCTTCCCAGGAACTCTATTGGGGCAAAAAGAAGCAGGACAGTGGACTGAAGAATATATCTGCATGTGGCAGGGACAGTAAGTGGAGGAGGCAGGGAAATGGAGGACAGCCTTAGGATCACAGCAGGAGTCTTGCCTGGTAGGTAGTTGATCAAATCCCCTGTGTCTGTGTCTTTCTCCACAATTCTGATGTGTATGCCAAATCTGTGCAGTCAGAGTACAGCTGTTAAGACATCTACGGCATTTGCAGGGAAAAAAGTTGACAGTTAAGCAGGTCTCAAGGCTCAATACTGATGGCTTAGAAACCCAAGTCCTACCTACCGTATCTAATGTTGGTAATGCAGTTTGGGGCCGAGATGGCCCAAAGCAGCAGGTTGCTTGTGGATTGGGCAGAGTAACTCCAGGAAACACAGCTGGTTCCCTCTGCAGCCTCCTGGACCATGAGTCCCATCCAGGTCTCCCACCTATTTAGCCTCCAAGGGTAGTCATAGGCTACCAGAGTGCACAGGCAGACTCTTCACACACATGGTCTTCTCTTCTCTCCCACTGACTCCCAGGCCCTTTTCTCAGTGTTCCATAAAGGTAGCCATTTGGCTTCGTAGTTGCATGTCAGAAGAGCAATTAGAGACCGAAACACAAGGCATGTGCAGATAGCTGTGTATCAGTTGGCTGGATCTCACCCCTTGGCTACATGACTGCAATGGAATAGCATGGCATGTGATTTTTACAGGCTAATTAGACACTGCCTGTGGCTTTTAGCACACCTTGAAGTTACCTTCTAACAGTTGCCGTAGTCTGTTGGCATCTCTCTTGTTCCTGTCGGTGTTCAGCATTTATTTTATTATAAAAGTGACAGGCTGAGAGGTTTTGAAAAGTGGTGATTTGAGGCTGTGCTGTCTCGGGATCACAGGAAATCCAGAGAGAAAGTCTGAAGTAGCTCCTGCCCACCTCCTTGCCCTTTCTCTTCAACAAAGACAAGTTGTACGGGAACAATTGTACAAGAGCTACCTTGTGTCCATCATATGACTGCAAACTGTTAGTGACAGCCCTCCCCACTGAAGGCAAAGCTCTGGGCTGAAGATGAAGCACAAACTAAGCTCTAGTTACAGATCTACAGCAAGAAGCAGAGAGCTCTTTCATGGCCCCTTGGTGACTTTAAAAACAGAAACCATTACTTTGAATTCACAGGCAGCCAGCTTTGAGGACAGACTGTGCAATAGCTGAATCATCTGTGCTGAGGAGCACAAGAAATATTCGGAGCAGGCTGGCTGCAAGTTCAGCCTGACCTCAGCTTTAATGGCAGATGTGCTGAGTTACCGTCACCGAGTCCATGGGTGGTCAGTGGGGAGGGCAGGGTGTGATGCTGCCCTTCCAACGGCGGGTCACATCGCAAGAGTCATGCTCTCATCCCTACTGTGAGAATTAGCTGGATGCCTTCAGCAGAAAATCACTTTTCATCAGAAAATTACTTTTCATCAGGAGGTACCAGGATGAGGAAAATCTTTGGGTTTTGTTGCGGAGGGATGTTTCTGGGAATGCCACTGTTTTGCTGGAATTTTTCTCAAGGAAGGTTTATCTTCATTTTGCAGCAATAGTTGGGACTTAAGAAGGTGGTGACCTGGCACCCAGTGCTCCAGGCTGGGACAGAGCCAGGTGAAGGCTTCCACCCTGCTGACTTCAGAGCAGGAGCTGGGTCTTCCCAAGCCAGGCTCCAAGGGTTGGCCTGCTGAATAACTGGAAGTGAAGGGTCTGTCCTCTGAATCTCCCTGCAGATGTTCATGACACAGGAGGCTCAGCCTCACGCCCAAACCCAAGGGGAACAGCCAAAGGTGTCAGGCTGGGGACTGGCTCGCTCCCTGCAGCACTGGGTCTGGGCTGTGAGCAGATCTTGTGTGGCAGCTCAGGGACTTGATCTGCAGGTCCCTTAACGCTGATCTCTGGTGCTGAGACTTTGGTTAGATCAGAATTTCAACTTCCACATGTTTGTTAAAAAAGAGTTTGATCCGGTGCGTGCAGAGAAACAATTGAAATACATGATCCAGAAGGCTCAAGGAACAAGGGGCCAGTGAAAGAGAACAAAAATGTCATTTTAGAAATGTCATGGTTTTCAAGCTTATATAAGTATTTTTGTATGCAGTGCCACTGTTGGGTTTTTTTTTAACATACTCATTTGACAGGGAGGGAAATCTTCACTACAGGGGGGAAGTGGGCAGCATTGAAACTTCTTCCTTTAAAGCACTGTGGAGCTGCTGACCACAGAAAAAAGTGTGTACAAAGCAAGCCAAGAACTGGGGCGGTTAGAGGTGATCTGCCTTCTGACATCTTCTAATGCCGGAGGGGGGAGATGGCGTCAAAACCTGCAAGAAACTAGAGGAAAGGCAGAATTTCTTCTCAGGAGACCAGAGGACCAAGGCAGGGTCAAGAAGTCGCACATCACACGGCAGAGAATTTTTTTGAAGCACGGCACAGGTTCGTACCAGCGAAGGGGACCCTGCCAGCCAAACCAGAGGGTTTCTGAAAGACACCTGCCATTTTCAGACAGACCATACAGAGCAATGAGTACAGCTGGATTTGAACTCCAGTGACACTTTTCTCTGTATTTTTTTTTTTTCCTTTTGCCAAAGGAACCTTTGGCAGAGAAAATATTTCTCCAGAAGGAAGATACTGTGGTTGGCTTTTTGACAGCAAATGTCTATAAATCCTAGTGAAGGAGACTCACTTTAATTTGACTGCATTGAATTACTTACTGAGACCTCCCTTCTTTTATTGTGTTGTGCCCTGAGCTGACATTAGTCTGTGGTCCCATAATCCTGGGCAACTACAGATATTTCCCCATACTCAAGTAATTTCTGCCCAGGAAAAAAAACAACAAAACTACTTGCTATTTGAAATAAACACATGTACACACATAAATAAACATATACGTTTTGTAAAGAATATCTTTCCTTATATTTTTACTCTTGTCGGTGCTTTTTGTAATCAAAAGCTTAAGATATTGTTTATTTAGTGGCATGGTTAGTTAGTCTTTTAATATTAAAAAAGTGCCCTGGGGTTGTCCTTTGTGATTGCCATTCATGCTATTTTTTGTTTAGCTCTCTAAAAGACAAAAAGAAATCAAAACTTACTTAAAAAAAAAAAAAGGTTTCCTATGGTGTAGTTTTATAAAGGTAGATATGAAAATATAGTCATAAAAATGTATCCATTAGACTACAAGATGAAGAAGTCTGGTTAGTTAGTATGAGAAGCAGCTATTTTGCTTATAGAAAGTAAAAAGCAGTATGAACATAAACATGTTCACATACATGAGTTGCTCTAGCTCGATCTTTTTTTGAGAACACACTGATTTGATACAGACCTGCTTTGGGGATGACACTGTCCTATTCTGTTAGGACTTGGTTTTCCCTTATTTCAATGGCTGATTAATTCTTGATTGCTTTTTTTTCCATCTGTGTGTGTGTCTTTCTGAATATTTTTGGTTTGTTTCTTGAATGGAAAAAAACCCTCAAAAGCCTAAGCAGAGTTACAGTGTCCAGTTGGACTCGAATACATAGTTAAAAGTTTTACAAAGAGAAAAATGGTTTTTGTTTTGGTTTTGGTTTTTTTTACAATGCTATAATCAAGGGGGAGAAAGCTGCAAGGAAAAGCAGCTGCAGCTGAAAGAAGCAAAGCACAAAGAGCATGAAATATGGTTTTGCTGTTCCTGTTTTTGATTTGATGTCAGGATAATAATAGGTCACACCTAGATGATATTGAAACATGGTCCAGGGGACAGGAAGACATTTAATTAGTGAAAAAAAGGCCCCTGGCAGGTTAATTGACACTCAGATCTGTTTTCTAAAAGCCTGTTCAGACCTTCTTATTCTCAGGACAGCCTTTGGCCAGAGCCTGGCTTGTTCAGATTGCAATAGGTTAATAACTGGACTGAGAGAGACCAGCACTTTGCTGAAGATAATTACGCATTAGCTCAGAGAGGGGATTGTTCCAGCCCATTAAAATGAACTCTGTGTAGCTGAGCATCATCCCTCCGCCCCACCGCAAGCAAACATTTTGGCATTCGCCATGTCAGCTGTCAGCTGTGGGTCGTGGGATGAGTGGAGAAAAGCCAGAGCATCAGCTCTGGATGGGAGTGAGCATCAGCTTTTCATTACACTGATGGGCAAAGATGACGGCTTGGTTCTGCTGTGTTGGATGACCCGAGATGCAGATACCACCACCAAGCCTCTCGTGCTCAGCTGAGCAAAGGTTGCCAGGCTGCTCAGACACTTGTGTTTCTGATGTAGTTCTGCAGGAAGATCGGAGACATAAATAGCAAAGCTGTAGGTTTGTGAACCTACACAGGATAAACATGTCAGGGTGTGGGAGGGCAGGTAGAGTCTTCCAAAAGTTATCTGTCTCCACTGGTAGCCTGATAATGAGGAACCATTTTCACTCCTGTTTGCTCCCACACCAAAACTCATACACAGAAGAACTTTGGATAATTTCTTTTCCTTATGCCGCAAATAGGGAGCACTGGGGGAATTAGGTGCCAAATTAGCTATTAAATGCCTTAATGTCTTTGTAGGTCTATTCCAAGGCTAAATTCTCCATGGGCTTCACTGACTTTCCTTAAACTTTAGTGGCACGAAAATTATATACATGTATATCAGAATCCAGAACACTTCCATCCAGAGGGACCTTGACAGACTTGAGAAGTGGGCCTGTGCAATCCTCATGGAGTTAACAAGGCCAAGGGCAAGGCCCTGCATCTGGGTCAAGTACAAACACAGGCTGGGCAGAGAATGGATGGA
>NW_010319467.1:0-2636 GCF_000700745.2 Antrostomus carolinensis | reverse complement strand
GCACCTCCATGTCCTTCTTGGAGTGAGGACCTCAACACTGAACACTCCAGCTGCGGCCTCACCAGTGCCCAGTGCAGGGGGAAGAGACCTTCCCTGGTCCTACTGGCCACACTGGTGCTGATCAAGGCCAGGATGCTCTTGGCCACCTGGGCACTCTACTGACTCATGTCCAACTGGCTATTGACAAACACCCCCAGGTCCTTTTCTGCATCTCTAATGTGTTCTTGGTTCATGGCCAGCCTCACCCTGTGGCAATGTTGCAGCTTCTCCTCCTGCCCCTCTGATGGGGGCAGATTGCTGCAGGCTCCAAACACTGGCTCTGATTTTTATTTCCGCCCCCCTCCTCCTCTGCTGCCTCACAGCAGATTTGGAAGATGATCCACTGTTCTTCTCAGTGGAGTTATCTTTGCAGACCATCAACTGTCTCCCACTGAAGCGTTGCATAATCTGCTGGCCAGGTTTCAAATCAAGATCTGGGCTCAAATGTGTTTGACTCTGAGTTGCCTTCAGCCTTCTCCTCTGCTTTGGGAGTGCAAAATGAAGACAACCTGTTTATGTCCTTCAGTGCAGTGTGAGAGGGCTCAATTCTTCTGCTCTGAGGTGTGTCCCCTCTGTGCTTTGATATTGCTCTCTGCTGAAGACCAAGGACTGAAACATCTGCCCATGCTTTTGCTGAGCTCTTCCTTCTTTCAGCTTTAACATTAAAAAAACCCCAACCAACCAAAAACCCCAAACTTGGGTATTTGAAGCTTGAAAAGGGGACCCAGAAGGGATTAATTAACCTTAATTAAGCAGAAACAAGCTGCTGTTTCCTTCTACCTCCTGGGGTTGACACTGTGGTCACTTCCCCTCGTTGGAGGGAGCCCCCAATGTCCCCAGCCTGCATCTTAATTGACCCCTCTCTCCAAAAGACACATGTTCCACCTTCCATCAGCCAACTTTACCTGGAGGAGCTGCAATCGGATGAATCTTCCAGCATCTTCACCCTGGGGAGGGTTCCTCCTTTCTGAGGTCACCAGTGTCCTCCCTGGTGCTCCTGGCACCTGTGTGGCAGAGCCTGGTTAGGCACTGGTAGCTTCTGCACCCACAGCAGTGATGTCTGCTGAGAACTGCTGGCCTTGGGAGGTCTTTGAAGGAGGAAATCATCAATGCATCTCCTACTTGGGCTTCTCTGCTCTTTGAAATCTTAGGGGACGAGTCCACCATCATGGCCTGCTGTTTTCTCTCACTGCACCCACCCCTTGTCTCAGCTAGGGGTGATGAGGGTTGACTGGTCCCTTCTAGAAGGGCAAGAAGACCATCTTGAGTAGCATCTTCCAGAGCAAAGCTTCAGAATCAGTTACTCAACAGTCCAAACCCATGGAGGAACCTGGAGGAACCACATGTGTTGGTCTTCAGAATTGGTTATTCAAGAGTCCAAACCCATGGAGGAACCTGGAGGAACCACATATGTTGGTCATCCCTGTTTGCAGCCTCCATCTCTTCATGACCAAGGATGTAGAGTGTCTCCTTGCTCCTTTTCCCCCAGAGCATGTGGAAAGCCAGGCAGGTTGCTGGCAGTGCCCTGCCTGGCTGGTGGGTATCTTGCAGGTCAGCAAATATTATGGTCTGGACACACATCCTGCCAAACCTTTGCAGTGTAAAGAAATGGGACTTTTTAGAGCAGCAGATGCTGCTAACAGCATCTTTTTAATTTTTAAGGTGAAGGTGACTGTTTGTAAAAGGTTTTGCTCAAAGAGGGGCTCCTGAGGAGAACCTGGTGACCACCAGGCACTGAGAGACCTGTGCCGTGGCTCAAAATGAGATGGAGGGGTCTGTGGAGCCTGGGGCTGCCACCTCACCTGCCTGGTGGTATGACCAGTGGCTTCCAGTGACTGCCTGATGGCATACTGGCCTGGATCAGCACTGGTGTGGCCAGCAGGACCAGGGAAGTTCTCTTCCCACTGGACTGGACACTTCGGCCCCTGAGTCCAAGAAGGACATGGAGGTGCTGGAGCGTGTCCAGAGAAGGGAACGGAGCTGGGGAAGGGTCTGGAGCACAAGTGTGCTGAGTTCCCTTGTGGCTGAGGGAACTGGGGGTGTTGAGCCTGGAGAAAAGGAGGCTGAGGGGAGACCTTGTGGCTCTGTGCAAGTCCCTTGGAGGAGGGTGGAGAGAGGTGGGGGTGGGTCTGTTCAACCAAGGCCCAAGGGACAGGACAAGAGGAAATGGGCTCCAGTTGTGGCCAGGGCAGTTGAGATGGGATGTGAGGAAGAATTTCTCTCTCTGCTGGTGGGCTGTTATCTCCTGCCCAGCTCAGACCCTGGCAGCCAGCAGAGCTGGGACCCAGCATGGAGGATCCAACTGCATCTCTCCTGGTCTGAGCTGGGAGAGTCACGGGGCTGCTGGGCTCAGGGATGAGGGTGTCCATCCTGACACTGTGTGCTTTTGCTGTCCCTGGCCAGGTGAACACAGCCATGCATGAGGCCAAGCTGATGGAGGAGTGCGATGAGCTCATGGAGATCATCCGCCAGCGCAAGCAGGTCATTGCTGTCAAGATCAAGGAGACGAAGGTAAGGAGGGCGAGCTCGTGTGTCCGGGGTTCAAGGGTCCCCTCTGTCTTGGTGATTACCTGGGCCAGAGCTGGTTCTGTTCAGCA
>NW_010319466.1:0-3824 GCF_000700745.2 Antrostomus carolinensis | reverse complement strand
TTTTATTTTATTTTATTTTATTTTTTAAATTGTACAAATGCATTTTGCAACAAGGGAGTAATGCTGTAGAAGGGCTTTGGGTTATATTGATATATTTGGGTAAATATTATGTGATTACTTCTCTTGCTCCCAGAAAATGAAAGAAAAAAAAAAAAGAGAAAGAAAATCCATGAAATCAAGGCAATAAAAAGAGCTGAAAGTCCTATATTATGGTCACAACAATTCTTCAAATAAACACCTCCCGGGTGACAGTTGAAGAGGGGTAATTATCATTTAAACCACCTCTGATCCCCAAATCACTGACAAAAACTCACTCAAAAGTGACCCAGGATCAGATGCAGAGTTTGCCTTTCTATAGGGGTTTGTCCCTTCAGTTGTCCCCCAATTTCCCCTTCATTTTGGGGACAGCAGTTCCTTCCCCTGTTGCCTTCTTGTCCTGATGCCACCAGATTAGTGGCTGCTCTTTCGCAGTGTTATCTGCACGAGCTCCCCTGAAACATGTCAGCTCCTCAGCCTTTCTGGAAATGATCTGACGTGAGCGTGTCCAACCTCACGCTCAACTTTTTGTTGAAAGGGGCTGTTTTCCAGCAATGTCACCCTGTGTTTGCTGCTGAGCAGGTGGGACAGGAAGGATTAGCAAATGGGATGGTTTGCAAGGTGTTGGCCAACAGGAAAAAAAGCATCGTTTGATGTTCTTCAGTTTGTGCCTCACAAGCAGCCTTGGGTTGATGGAACGCTATGAGCCAAAGTCACCTGATAGCCATGGGAGAAGAGACAACCTCATCACTGAGGCTTTAGGAATCTGGAGAGTGGAGGGACACAGTGGTGGAGGCAGAGCCTGGGGGATGGGGCAACCTTCACGTGGTTGTATGGGACTGGGGAAGAGGCTGGGGAACTGGGACAGGACACAGGGGTAGGGAGCTGAGGAGTGAACTGGTGGCTACAAGCCAAGGGGACCTCTCCTGTGGCTTCATTCAGAGTAACTCCCGCTCACTCCCCATGCAGGGCTCCTTCAAGATGCTCTTCTGCATTCCCAGGGGAATGTCTTGGCTGGCCTCAGGAGTTTTTGTCTCCCTTCTGAGATTATGTGATGCCTTTAATAGCATTTCCTACATGAAACAGCTCATAGAAGACCAACATGAAACTAAAAACCTTCTCATATCCTCAGGTGAAGGTGGTAGAAGCAAGAGTTAAGACAAATGATATATCTTGCAATGAGTTATCTGTCAAACTCCTGACTGCAGGAGCTTAATGGATAAAGAGGAAGCTGGACAAGCTCACAGGAAAGAAATTCCTTGAAGGATGTTAAGAACATTGAACCCACAGTTGTCTCTGGTGATCCTCAAACATCCCAGGGAACTGTTGTAGATGCTTGCTCTGCTCTGCTGCTCTTCCCCAGGTGATAGCTCCTTGTCCCTCCTGGGGACAGCAGTCTGAGAGAGGTCCTTTCCTTGGTTGGCATGTGGCCACTCCTCTGTTCTTATGGTTTTGTTTTTTTCCTCCAGCTCGATATTTCCTCAAGATCTGAGAAAATAAGGAACAACTGTGTTCCTGGAAAGGACATCTCCAACACGTCTCCTCCTATCCCACCTTGTGTGAATAGCTTCTTTCTTGGCTGCTAAGCTGAGTCCTGGTTTGCCTTTTCTGTTCCATTGCTCAGCTGATGTCACAGCAGACACATCCCTCACCTCTCATAATCTCTGACAATGATGAGAGGAAATGAAAAAAGATTATTTAGTATCTTTTTTTTTTTCCCCTTCTACCAGACGTTTCATGTAGGAAACACTTTCAAAGAAGAGGGATGAATCACACAACCACAGAAATTAGAGATGGAAAAGACCTTTTAGGTCAGACAGTCCATTTCCCTGTGAATGCAGAAAAGCTTCTGAGTACAGTTAGATTTTTCAAGGACTTTGTCCAGTCTAAACCAACTTTAGGAAGAAAGCTTTGACTGAAGCCCGTTCTGAGATGGCTGTAGCTGGAAGAGAGGTGGTTTTCAGCTGAATGTGATTGGAATGCTCCTAAACTTTCTTCCAAGGGAGGCATGGACCTCTGTTGAAGTTTCCTGAGGAGATGTTGCAGAGCTGAGCATGTGGAACAGCTGGGTGGTCTTTGATAGCTCAGCTGCTTGGGGAGCCAGCCCCTTCCCCACCCCAACAGCAAAGCCATGGGTGATTGCACGGTGCAGATCCCATGGGGCTACGGGAGTGTTGCTGTGGGGTGACAGACAGCAGATCTGCTGTGGCTTGCGTGGGTTGGAAGCCAAAGGCCCAAGCTGGATGACCACAGGGCCACTTTGGGCACTTCTCAGTTCCTCAGTTTCCCTTTGTCTTTTTGGCTGGCCGGGCTCTCAGCTCCTTGGAGCTCTGTCTGTCATGCCAAATAAACCATTCCCACCCTAGGCTTTGAATTCTGTATCCTAGGCCACCTTCCCAGCCATGGCAAACCTTCCTGGAGGTCAAGCTACAATTAACAAACAATACAGCTGGAAGAGAAAAAAAAAGGAACAGATCAGCTCAGACATTTCATCTCCAAGCGAGTCACTTCACACGTAGCCTCAGGGCTGAGGTGCTCTCAGTCCAGCTCCCTCTGCTACCAACCCTCCCACCACCATGGGTGATCGATGGGAGGACATCTGTACTCAACCACAGGCAAAGAGTTATCCAGGTGCTACAAAAAAACTGCTGGCCTCTTCCCAGGGAAGGAAGGGAGGAGCAGAAAAGAGTCGGGAAGGGAAAGGGAGATGAACTCATAAGGATGTTGATGCTCAAAGCGAGCTCTGGCCCAGGGATTTGCTGTTGAATATGGATTTTTACCTGTGTGAATTTTCCCCCAGTGACTCTGCAAATCCTTATACTTCCTATTTTTTTGGGGAGGGGGTAATTTTCCAAAAGACACATCATCTCCGAGCATGGGATGCAGGTGAGAAGAACCTTTCTAATTAACCCAGGAGAGAGAACATCCCTCTTGCCTGCTCTGACCCTGCACCGTTAGGGATGGAGCAGAATTGCCAGTGCTCACCTCGAAATGGTGCCTTAATCCCCCTCCCCAAAATCACTGACCCTTGATCCGCACGGAGACAACCATTTTAAAGAAGACAATGTCACCATGTGCCACCTCCTTCTCATAAGTGGTCACCTGCCAGCTTCAACTGGAGGTGTAATTACCATCCTTCAGGCCTGATCCATCTTATTCCCCTTGAAGTCGAGGAGGAAACCTCCCAGACTCTGCTGGAAGCAGTATTAAGGTCTCCCCCTCCCATCTCCCGGTCCAGGATTTATCTCCTTGCGAGGACGAGGATGGATGAGGACGGAGGATCCAGGCGGCGTTGAGGGCAGGGCTGGTGAGGTCTGGAGGGAGGTTTGCCTTGGGGAGAGGGTGAGAGGGAGAGGGAAAGCAGAGCAAACACAGGTCCATTAATCCGCAGTTAGGCTTCCTTTTTTGTTAGGAAGATGAACTTGATGAGTTAATTAAGCCACAGCCTGTAAAACCAGTTTATTTGCATAGCAAACTCCTGGGCCAGTGTGCTGTGAGCGGGCATAGACATGCAGACAATTCCGGGGAAATTACAGCCTCATTAATATGCTAATCTGGTTGCAGGCCTGGAACGAGTTTTGGGTTGGGGGGGTGGTTGCTTAGCAACCTTTTCCTCCAGGTAACCCTTCTCTTGCTTGCCCTTGCTGTCCCCCAAGGATTGCCAGGGAGGGGGGGGTTCTGCTGCCGCGTCAGAGCCAGCACCATGTAGGCAGACAGGGGGCTGGAGCACGGGGACACATCCTTCCCCTGGCACAGCATCCTGGCTTGCACCCCAAACACAGGTACCT
>NW_010319465.1:0-617 GCF_000700745.2 Antrostomus carolinensis | reverse complement strand
CACCACTGAGCCAACCATGACTATGACCATGACCATGCCAAGCTCATCTGTCACCTCCTGGACATCAGAGACCACAGAGGGATCAGGAGACACATTGGCCACCACCGAGCCAACCACCACTACACCCACCACCATCCCCACCACCACGACCACCATCATCCCCACCACCACCACCACCAATCCAGGTGAGTCTTCCTCCCCATGGTGACACCACCTAACCACCTCCTTACTCCTTGACCTCCCACCAAGACTTCTCCAAGGTCTTCACCTTCTTGAGGTATCTCCAGATGGTATCACCCATATCTTGGGGTTCTTCTTCTAGGTCAATGTCAAAATGGGGCCACCTGGGATGGTATCAAGTGTCATTGTCCTGATGGCTTCTACGGTGTCTTCTGTGAGGTGGCCATCTGCCAAAATGGTGGCACTTGGGTCAACGGTCTCTGTCAATGCACCGAGAACTTCTACGGCGTCGAGTGTCAGTTTGTCAAGGAGATCGTTGAGGTCAAAAATGGTAAGGAACCATCTGGAGATGTTCTACAACCACATCAGGGACCATCAAACCAGGAGGTGGGGTGAGGTCACCTGAGAGGGACCAACCTGGACATGGGGCCACCATG
>NW_010319464.1:0-48751 GCF_000700745.2 Antrostomus carolinensis | reverse complement strand
GCTGAGGGAGCTGGGACCGTTCAGACCACAGCAGAGAAGGCTCAGGAGGCATTTCATAAATGCGTACTGATTTCTGATGGAAGACTGTAAAGAAGAGGGAGCCAGGCTCCTGTCAGTGGTGCTCAGTAACAGGACAAGAGGCAATATGCACAAACTGAAATTCCATCTTAACTCAACAAAATACTCCTTTATTTTGAGGGTGTTAGAACACTGGAAAATATTTTCCAGAATCGTTATGGAGTCTCTACCTGCGGAACTACTAAAAACTTGACTGGATGTAGTTGTGAGCAGCCTGCTGTAGCTGATCCTGATGAACTCCAGAGGTCTCTCTTCCCACCTCAGCTGTTCTGTGATTATGTAAATTTTTACTTTAGATTTCAAAGTATTTAAGTGTATTAAGATATACAGAATAAATCTTGTTTGCTTATGATAGAACACTGTTTTTTGCAAGTACTAAGTAACTACACAGGGTGAAAAGGTAGTAACCCAGCAGATAATATCACTCAAAAACTGCCAAATCAACAGTGACCAGCCAATCAAAATCAGTGAGCTGAACTTCAATCAGTGACCTCACTTTCTGATTATGGGTTCAGTTTCATACTATTATTCCCACAAGGTTCTTTTTTTGGAGATAAAGCTTCCAGGAATCTAAAAAGATTCTTTGTTGTCAGCAAGAAGGCATTTCTGCTTTAGTGAGATCTGGAAGTGTATTGATAGCATTTGTCTTTGAATTTCATAGGAAATAATCACCCAGTCAAACACTTGACAATTTCTACTTTACTCTTGGGAAAATCATGGCATGCACATCAAATAAAGGGATGTGAAAGTGTTATTTTCCACCTACCTTTTCTTGCCATTGTTAAAGCTTTTATTAGCATTTCGATGGCCTGTTGGTGTTCTTTATTTTCTAGCATTTTGTCTGCTAGCAATGTATAAATTCTCCAGAGAAGCTCACACGCCAGTGAATTGTAAGTATGGTCTGTCTCATCCTTCCATGTCGAACCCTTTGTTAGCTGATAAAATGCTTCATAATGCTCAGCAGCTTTCATGACATGACCTGAAAAATGTCATCAGTAATTACAATCAGTGTAATCAACAAAATTTTTAATTATTAGTCTATAATAATTTTCTCATTAGAAAGTAAGTTGCAGCCAATTATATCACAGATTTTTCAAGAATCTTCAATATAAAACTTACAGAGCACTGGAAAATACTGCCAAATCTCACAGTTACCAGTAATGCTGTAATTTAAATTTAGCATATTTTGAATTAGCTTTCCTTTGTCAATTTACAATGTTGGGCGTGTGTGATCCCAAGGATGCAAAGTCAGAATTTTCTAGAAAATAAATCTACTATAAATTCATGAATATAGCCTTTGTGGAGCGCATATTTCAAAATCACATCTATGCATAAATAATCACAATTCAAACTGTTCCTCCAGTCTCTTTTTCCATATTGAAAACCTGTGCTGGAAGATTTGAAATTTGGAGAATAGAAGTATAAAAACTGTGGGGGAAGAAAAATCTTTATTCAAATAAATTAACTGATGACAAAAAATTATTATGCAAAGTAATTTATTCAACAGTTATTACCAGGCCAACTTATGTAGTAAACTTACTGGAAGAGCAATAACCACTAATAGATTAATTATTGAGCCTGAAGTAATACACTTTTAGGTCTTCAAATGTAAGTGTCTCAAACATCTTTAAGGCAAATGAAAGTTTGAAGATAAAGTTCAATTCGTTTTACCATGTAAGCAGTTCCTTCCTCCCCTGTACCTTCAGCTAGATTTATCTCCGTGTATATATGCAATCTATGTCCTCTTTCTGGACAACGAAAATTCAAAGCCCCTTGAAAGAACAGAAAAGCTTTTCCTTATACAAAAGCAATAGAAAATCTTCTGGAAAGCAGGTAAGATGAGACCATTTACATATAAAATAAAATAAAATTTAAAATAAAATAAAATAAAATAAAATAAAATAAAATAAAATAAAATAAAATAAAATAAAATAAAAGCATTCTTGTCACAGGACCTTGTTTTACAAAGAATGTCCTATAGCAGGGAAAACTGTGGATGTGACCCTTCCTTCCTAAGTTTGTACATGGGTGTGATGAAGGAAACTTTTCCCATAGATCATCAATATATCAATTGCTACTTCTATTAAAAGCTGAAACCAACCATCAACTACAATGTGTTTGCAGTTTACATCTCTTCTGAAACATGACTTATAAGGAACAATTACTGTTTTGCAGATTGCTTTTACAGTGTTGCATTCAAATTACAAAAAGAACCAGGAAGGAGAAAAGTTGTTTCCCAATTGTAGGAAAGGAAGGGAGAGAAGCTTAGACAAGGACCTTCTTTAAGCATTCCAAGAGAAAACGGCCTCTCACCAACCTAGAGGCAGCAGAACAGCTATGACAGATTCCTCTTATTAACTTAATTTAGATTTGTCTTTCGCATACGTTACCCTTTTATAACCATGTTTTCAACTTTGCAATATAAAACATAACTCATCTTTATTAGAATTACATTTATTTTCATATTAAGCTTCTCTGATGATTAAAATTAGTTCAACTAAAACTGACAAGCACAAGAAACTTCTCTTTCAAAGAAGCAACTAATTAAGTGAGTTTCACAGACAAATCATTTCAAGGCTCTACAACCTATGATTCATGTTAGAGTCCCAGAGGACACAACAAAAAGCACTGAAGAGTCAAGTGCCAGGTGAAAGGGGAGACAGCAAGCTTTCTTCAGTTCCACTCTAGCTAGGGACAGGTATTGGAGAGATGAAAACATTCAAAATAAATCTTATTGCCAGAGTAGCTATCAGATTCTGTAAATAGACAAGAAAAGATCTACATATTCTTTCCAAAATATCACATACTTGACATCGGACTGAACAAACAGAAATGCAAAGTGAAATTATCATGGCTAGTACAAGCTGTTGAAGAATTCACTGAGAGTACACCTAACAGGAAATAGAGATGAAACCTTTTGTCCATTCTAAAGAGCTTCCAATTTGAACTTGGGCTTCTGCCTATTCAGTCTAGCTAACTTCTTAGGGTAAGTCCAACTCAGAAGTCAACAGAATTCCAGTTACCCAAGTTGCTAAATGCAGATTTAAGATACCAATTGAAGAAGCTGGTGTTGTCTTTGTGTCAAAAGACGGAAAGTTGAGTTGAAATTTAATGTCAATAGCTAGATCTAGCATTATATCTACTTGGATACTTATAAGCATATACAGACTCCTCTCTGGAATTCTCCCCAAAGTTTATTAATCAACTGATTGTCCTTTTGAAAGTGTATTGCCATACATATAAGTGATTTAGTTTCACCACATTCTTTAGAAAAATAGAGTTTGATTTGACTCAAAAATTTCTAGTAAGAATGGGAAACAGCAAACAAATGAATGGTATCATCTGGATACAGAATTTGGAGCTGAACACAGTATCTGAATTTCTCCTAATACTCTGCAATATAATCTCTTAACAGGACACATAATTTAGGTAAATAATACGTGCAAGGTTCAGAACTATTGTTTAGATTGTTAGAACTATCAGGTATGGTAATTCTTACCCATGCTTCCTCACTTGTAGTATCCCCTTGAGAAAGTTTCTGTCAGACTAGGAATTGAACTCATATATTCCATGTGCACCATAGTTCTTAAGAGTTGACCTAACCATAAGAGCTGTGACCTGACATCCTTTTTGCCAGATCTCAGTGAAACCTCTCTAGAAACAATCCATCTACATGGAGCTTCAAAATACAAAAGCAATAGAATCTTTTTGGTAGTATTCAAATGGAACTATATTACATTTGGCTTCACTGAACTACCAAGAAAGATTATGTAATACAATCTGCTCACCAAAAAGAAGATGCTGAGCAAAAAAAAAAACAAAAACCAAAAACCAAAACACCTGCTAGTTTCCTAAATGAGGGAGAGATGGAATTCCTGACCTGAAAGCCCTTACTTGGTTTGGAATGTACTTATTGAAGACCCTTTCAAGTAATACTAGCTATTTGGAGACCTCTCAAATTCATGGAAGGCAAAACACTTCAGACTTAGGAACTCATTCCTCCTCAAAATAATCAGAAATCCCTTGTTCTCATTGGCTATTGGAATCAATCTGGTTAGTGCATTCCAATTTTTAAACACTTAACTACTGCAACTGTTAGGTGCAGACAGGCAGATGTTGTCTGAAAATCTTGAAAAACGTTAAAAGAAAGGGATAAGCCAATTACAGAGCAGTTCTGAGAGTAAGACTATTTTTATCCCACCTTTAGCAGTGACAAGGCAGAGTTTTAAATTGCTTTTTTCTAACAAATGAAAGAAAAGAAGTAAAAAAAAAAAAAAAGGCAAAATGAGAGAAAAAACAATGAATACGAGAGGAAAAACAGTTAATAAGAAAATAACTTGGAATAGTTTGTAGAAATCTATCTTTTATATCTCCAGAAATTCAAAGAGAAAGTTCAGAAGGTGTCTCTAGGAAATCTATACTTGAAAAATCTATTTGCAAAATGTTACACAGAGCAGTACAGCTATTTTCAGTTGGCAACATTTACAGCAATTGCTGCTCCCACTGCCATGCAGAAATTAGCTCACTGCATACTAAATGGAGTTTGAGAATCTCTGTTATCTCTTCCGTGTTTATAAAAGGAATTAAAAAACAGAAATGTAACTCTTACAACATAGGTATTACCACTACTAAAATGTTATAGTTTAACATAGCTCTGGATATAACTAAATAAACCCTATTAGCAATAGTTTAATCTTAAATATGGGAGGTAAACATAATCACAATATAATTTTGTGAGTAAAGCATTACTTTTAAACAATTAAATAAGACATTACTCTGTCATTAACAGTATCAAATTTTAGAAATTACTCTTATTTTCATAAAAACTACACATGTATGCACAAAGATTTGTGCTACAGTTTTCACTGAGTTACTTAGAAGTCAAAAAAATAAATCTATTCATTCAAGCAAAAGAACTCAATGTAATTTTGTAAATACTGAAGAGAAACGTTTTTACATTATCTAAAACTTCCTTTATAATTCCCCTTCCCACTCCAAAAGTATATATTTATCATATCAAAATAGATATCAGACCAAAAGGGGTATATATGGACACTACTATTTTGCCTTTTTTTTTAAAGTAGAAAGATTGACTAGATATTAACACAAATGGGTTTAAATGTGAAGCTGCCATAAAAGCAGGCACATAAATGTAATTCTCGCAGCCGCTATTTTGATGCACATTTTTGATTCCATGAATATTTTATGAAATGGCCCAAACTAAAGCCATATAACATTCCTGCATTACTGATGCTTGCGCCCGTAAGCTACAAACATTAGAGGCATGATTGAGTGCATTAAAATGAACTCATTCAGCAGTGCATTGATTACTTGAAGGAGGAAAAAAAAAAAAAGTTACTCCCACTTAAGAAAACAGCACACAAATCTGAAGTTTTCAATACTGAAATTAAAGATAGTAAATTTGAATAATGTGGTATTTCATAAATAAAGGCAGTGCAAAACTATCTAGAATTCCCAATATACAGTCCTGACATTAATTAGGTGAGACGTTAATTAGGTCCACAGATTGCTTCCAGTAGTGTACAGGTAATTTAAAATGTCACAATCTGCAAAATGCAGTGACCGACCTGTTCTAGCTCCATGCCTCAGCAATACTGAGAGCACCTAATGATTTCCTTTTCTATCAGCTCGTACATTTACCAATGAAAATAACGCCACAGAAACAACTGCACAAAGAAGTGACAGGTCTGTTAGGTACGTTTCTTCAGTAGCACGAGTATAAGCAGAAAACACATTTAATTCTAAATTGTAAACTGTTGTTGAGGACTTTAGAAAATATCCTACTTTAGCTTAAAACAACAACCTAAAGGAACAATAAAGCTTTATGTTTATTATAGTGTATTTTAATCCATAACTAGGACATCTTTTGTAATCAGCGATTTCACTGTATAACGTGGACATAAAATTTGCTTGTGAGAAGCCACAAATGTTAATGGTAGTAAAAAAAGAAAAATGTTATTACTATTTTAAAAGATATAGGCTTACATTTCAGTTTAACTGCTTGAACTACTTGTATTATTTTTAGTTTCCTCTGTTCAATTACAATAATTATGGTAGCACTATTCATGCTGAAATAGTTAAGAATCTGTCACAGTTTCCAACGTGAGCCACTATTTACAGGGATTGTTATAAGTCTTTAACAGAGATGTGTTGGGAGGTGGAACAAAAAGCTCACAAGAATCATAAAACAAGGCTCTCATTCAGTAACTAGTTGAACCACCCTGGACTCCTGAGGTAAAATGAATTGTACAAAAGTCATTGTGACTGATCTCAGATGTAAGAACCTGAGTTTACATGCCATCTGCAAAAACAAACCAAAAAATGCAGAAGAGATTTAAGACAGAATTTTGCAGTTCCATAATTCTACAAGATTCCTCTAAAACAACCAATCATCAGACAACAGTCAAGGTAAGTATTTTTAAGATAAAGGATAAAAAGTTATTTTCATTTACTGTACAGGAGCTGATAACATTTTTCAGGGAGATTCCACAGGGGTTTTTAGCAAAATGACATAGACAGTTCATAAGAATATTGTAATGAACATGCTGGTTCATCATGGGGTATTCTGACAATTTCCCCAATTTGACAATACACCAGTAGATCTTGCCCTGGAGTCTAAGTTGCTCAAAGTCAACCCAAAGCATACCTGAGAAGTAGAAGGCTTGAGGACACAAAGGAGAAAGAAGGAGATCAAAGGAAAGTTGAGCATCACACAACCTGAGATAGGGCAACGGTGGACTGAGACTGCAGTGCAAAAAGAGTGTATTTTAAGTTCCCTTGTCTGGGGCAAGACCTGTCAGGCTAATCCTTGCTATTGCAGTTTAGAGAATGATGTATTATTTCTGCTGACATTAGTTAAACATGTATCTGTTGTCTGAAAATAAAAACATAACTACAGGAAACCAATGAGCACTAGATCATATATGGTTTTGCCCTCTGAGGACCTAAATTACTTGTCTTAAAGCTCAAATACTCAAAATACACCTATACAAACCTAGAGGGCAGTGCATATTGTAGAACCCCAGAACTGTTCACATTATATTGCATCATCAACACATTATGATATTTAAAATGATCTAAACAGATGTTGCTTAAAGGGTTCTTAAAGAGACACCTCACAAGCCATGGATAATGGTAGTTTCCCTGGCTGCTTGCCTGTCTGGTCTCTAATCCCTTCCCCTGCTGCTACCAACACCACTGAACTGCAAAGAAGGAAGGGTGTCCCACAGGCAGCTGAAATGACAGCTGCTTTGGAGATAGTTACTGTGGACCATCAAGAGAAAAAAACCTGTAATTAACTGAAGAGCACATTACCAGAAGAGGAACTGCTGTGAAAAACCTCGTTCTTAAAAGAAAGCAAGAAGAGTAAGTACGGGGGGAACAGGCACTGCTGCAGGGGAGACTGGAACAAATACCCTCTCGCCTTTCTTCCAGTTACTGCACCAGCCACTGTACCCTCAAAATTCTGGGTTAGTTCAGGCTTTCTTAAATTGCTTCTGGCTCTACATAAAATCTCTTCTTTAAGAGACATACAGCTAGTTTCTAGACTGACTGCAACTACTCAGAGTAATTCCACAAAGAAAATCTGGTGTCAATTACATCATTTCCCCCAAAACTATATGCACACAGACCTCACATATACATTACAAAGAGTGGTACAAAATATGACATATGGACATACATGAAAGACAACAATAAATCAAAGAGTGTTTTCATACTAAGTGCAACCCTTAACTCAAAGTTCGAAACGTACCAGTAATTACTGTCTTGCTATCTGAACTACATTATAACACTGATGTTTCCCTTTGCTTTAGGCTTAACTGGAAAAAATGTTCACATTTCAGGCATTTTTGAAGATGTTTAGGTCTGAGATGGAATCTAGAACTGAATTCTTGCTTCATGATAACATTCAAACCTTCTTCTTTTATGTTTGCAAAGCATCAAAGTTCTTTCTATATGCAAAGGCTACCTAGGATGCAAAATATATGCAGGAAGCTCACCATGTAAGGCTCCAGACTCTGAACAAGAGCAGGCCCACGCTCAGTGGGATGCTCACCCTTCAGGTATCACAAATATTTCAGTGGTTAGAGGCAGATACCCAAATACAGAGAGGGGAGGGAGGTGAAAATGCAGTGATGAAAGGTGAAGAACGGCGCACACTTCGCAGTTCTGTTTTCCAGGGCTTGAGGGTTTTTCTAGCTCAATACAACCAAATGAAAACAAGTTATATTACTATTTCGTCTCAAAGAGTAATATGATCATTATCTTTTAAATACAGAAAGTGACACTGGAGCAGATTAGTTTCACCAGATTCGTTTTTTTGCTAACTCATGTCAAATGCTTGCCTCAGTTTAAATAATTTTTTTGTAGTGATTATTTAGATTCTACCCCACTCCCCTTACTTTTCACAACTTCCAATAATAAATTTAATATTAGATGCAATACTCTAGCACTGAAACTGTTCTGTTGTGTGGATAATCTACTTCAGAAGGATGCTTTGAGGAGCAGGTTGGACTAATGACCTGCTGAGGTCCCTTGCAACTTGAATTATCCTATGATCCTCTGAAGAGCAAGATATATTTTTATTAATAGTTTAATAATGTTTGTTTTACCTATGACTTCTACACATTATTGATAATGGCTGAGGACATGCAAGCCCATCAGATCTCAGTCCCACTGAGAAGGCACCTCTGGAAACAGTATCTCCTTTATCAATTACTAAAAGGAAACATCGCCTCCAGGAAAGTTTATGATGACAACTGCCGGTTCAGCTGCAGTAGTCCAAGACCTTGCAAAGCTTTGAAGCAAAAAAATCTGCTAGTGAGTGGGCAGCTTTGAATGAAGCTTCATCTCATTCCTACTCATTAAGCAGTAAATAATTAAAATACCCTGGAAAAGACAGGTAAAATACAAGCAGCAATGTCAGTAATAGACATGAAAGAGAAGAGAGGGAAAAAGAATTTAAAAAAGCAAAGAAATAATTCATTTGAAGTTTTAATAAAGTTTCATTTGCAGTCTTGTTTAAAGATATATCAGACTTTAGGGATGTAACCTAATTACATTTTTATTCTAAGTTTTATTCAAAGACCTTGGACTTTGAATCTTTAACACAGATCAAACATAGTGTAATTTACTCATGGCTATCAATACTTTAAAAAGATCTCTTCATTAAATGTCAGTCTTACGAACATGCACATAAAACAAACTGAGCAACATTTGATACCAAAAGCATTAAGAATATGATGCTTACAGAAGTGTGTATATAAACAATCCACTTGAATGCTACACATTATATTCAAGTGTACATAAAATGTTTTTTTCTAAAATATTTCTGATATCTTTCATAGTTCACTGTAAACAGCAATACTTCTTCAGTAATTTTATGATGTATTTGAACATGAACTTTACAATCACCAAATACCTAAGAACAGAAACTAATTTAAGATTTTTTTTTTTTTTGTATCTGTCAAAAGTTTTAAGGAAAATGCAAGTTACAAAGTTTAGAATTAGCACTATTGCACTGCTGTGAATATTTTGAACAGCTTCACATCACAAAGAGAATATAGACCTGTCCCTAGGTGCTATATCAGAACTGAAAGATTCTCCATTTGAAGAATTAGGCTAGGAAAGTAGCAGTGACGGTGAAAGGATTAAGGAGGCTTTTGGCAAACCTGCTTAGTTTTCCCTAGGGTAAAGAATATTATCACTTCCCTGTGCTTAATGCTAAACTTTGATTTAAATCAACTGAAGGAAAAGCATGAATAAAGTTTTTCATTTTCACAATATTTATTTTCAGAAGTCAAAATAAGAACCTTCCAGAATTCTCCCTGAGTTCTCATATTCAAAACATCTTCATTGCCTACCAACACCTTTTAAAGAATAAGAATAAAAAATAAATATACAAAGAATATTTGTTATGAACTCAACAAGCCCTTTTTGCTTTCGTGTTGCATGTTCAGAAGCTTCTTTTAGACTTTCTTAAGAGTATACTAATTTGAATTGAAAATATATGTAATTTCTATAACATCAATTCAATACGGTACCTGCTAGTTCAATACCAGTAACAATCCTGTAATAATAAAATGTCATTTATCAGGGCACTACCTACTGCACTTGCATGAAGATGAGCTCAATTATTTAATAAACCTTTTAAATCTGTCCTCCCCAAGAATCTATTTGAATATACGGCTGTTTCTGTCTCTCACTGACTGACAGAGAAAAGCACTGTACCCAAAGACCTTCTCTCCTAGCAATTTGCTGCTTAAACTTGTTAAGTTAAACACTACAATCAAGTTTTTCCCAGCTAACTTATGTATTCAATCCTTAATCAACTGGAAAAAGTTACAACTGCTTTGTGAAATACTGTAAGTGCAGAACAATAAAGAAGAGTTAGCTTCAGCTGATATGATGAAAATCAATGACTAAGTTCTTTAAATGGTCTAACTGGATATACAGAATTCCACGTCCCATTAAGGAAAGGCCTCTTTCTGTTTCTAAAGTTCCTGATGTGGAGACTTTTTAAGTTTAGGTCTCTAAATGAAATTAAAGACAAAATTTAGCAACAGGTATATGTAGTCAAAGATACAGGATTTGGAGGCACATGACTAAGTTTCCAGGTCTGAATTATACTGGCAGTCCTTTTACTGAAAAAGTTGTTTGGAATAAATAATCACAACTAGGAATAGATCTTAAAAGTTAGCAATCTGGGATATGCAAGCTGGGGTGAGGAGGGGATATCATGATAAATCAATGATATTTGGTTACTACTGGATATGGTCTACTATATAAAGAAAAAATAAAAGGAAATAAAATTAAACACGACACGTGTTCTCTCCAAACAATGAACAGTACAAGAAGACATTTATAGGTTAGTCTCCAAAGGAAACAACCCTATATAATCATCCTGTCCTCCAACTAGATTTGGAGTGAACTTCAATGAAATTTGGTAAGAAGTGATAAGAAGTGCGTAGTACACTAAGCTCCCAACACTTTTTAGAAAATTAATAGCTTGAGGATAGACATTGATACAGATTCCAAACAGACAGAAAGACAAGCAGAATGCAGTACGTATTCTAGAGGGCAGCACGTTGCTTGGCCAGCTAGCAACTAAGCACTGGCCAGTCACCAGCATGTTCACATATAGCTTTCAATTTATCACAGCTTTCAATTTATCACACACTGAACCTTACCAAATGCAAGTGTTACAGAAGCATACAGGAAACACTATTGTATAAATACAGAACAAAATGGTAGTTCCTGCCTCAAAGAATATTTAGCTTCTAAATCTCTAGAACTACAACTCTCCATTAGACCCCAGCCATATTTTGAGTAGCACTAAGGCTTCCTATGAAAAAAATTACATTGGCATTTATACCTTTAAATCAAACTTATCTGGGTATCTTTTTAAATCAAAAGAAGTTGCTTACAAAAAGGAATCTCTAACACAGACACAAGGACAGATGAAATTAGGAAGGCCTTGGGTAGCTATTAGCTGGTAATTTGAGTGGCTTTTGTTCCTGAATGAGACCCATTTTAGGTTGCTTTTTTCCAGCGTCAGACCTGCGCTTGGGAATACAACAATATGGAGACCTGTAGATACTGGCTATGCACTTTGTGGCAGAAACATAACAACATTGAATAGGCAGCTCGGATAATTCAAATACAGCAATACTGTTATCAGTAACAGCTCTGCACTCCACAGGTAGTAAGGAAGAAATTTATCACTCCTCACAAATGTTGTCCCACTGGTTTGTTTTATTTACCAGCTGTTTCTAATTTTGCAATCAGATTGTAAAGCAGCACTTGTCATTTCTACATTACACAGCACAATGAGGATTAGCTATTGAAGTGGGCTTGGCAGACTGGCAACACGGGTAACAATATAAAGTTCTATTAATGTAGAAGGTGCACATGGGCCGTCCATCCCATACGTGGATTTTATTCTGGCTATACTTGAGAATCTCCTACAAGACACTACATATTTATGAAATTAAAACAAAGTCGCAAAATGCACACAAAAGTGTAAGAAATTTCATAAGCAATTTTAACTTTTGCCTTTTTAAACCTTTTTAGTACTTCATTTTGCAATATTAACATTCTCTCTCTCTTTTTTTTTTTTTAATCTGAATATAAATTATTTCTGCCTGAAGGCAAGCCAATAGGGGAAATTCTGTTTAAATGTGGCTGTTCCTCTGCATAGATACTCATGAATCTAAGTTTCTCTCAGTCGTTTATACAGTACAGTTTCTAACTGAAAAATACTTGTCATAAACAATTCAAAATACAAAATCAACAATTTCTTAGCAATGGATTAAATAGAACCTTTTAAGATCAAGGAAGTAATAAGTTTAGACTTTTTACATTCCAAAACAAAATGATGATGTTATGAACTGTCTTTAAATTGTTGTTTACCAAATATGTCTCATTATTAGTACTTAAGCTTGCATCAAACACCTATTAAACTCGACAGGAATCTTTCCACTGACTTCTATAATGTCTTAATTAAAAACTTTAATTTCAACAGCATTGTAAAATGATAGATATAATCCTACTCCTTGATCTTAATGCAGATTGTCAAAGCCTATAAGCACCCTGTGAGGTTTGGGTTTTTTTACAACAGATTAAATTTATTTGCATATCTCTTGTGTTCAGTAGGCCTTGAAAGCAGAAAAGTCAATATAAAATTCCAACATATGAAATGGACTGTGTTTTATCCAAGATTACAGATAGAACAATTATACCTTTCTCATAAATTAGGTCAAATTTATTAATGGGTGGGTGTGGAGGGATCAGAAGTGTTCACATCTGGAATAACATTGCTCTGACTGAAAAGCAACAGGAGTTTAACACTGCTGATAATCAAGGCAGAACTGGATTAAGACTGAACACTTAAAAACCCTTCATTAATTTACAGAATATGGCAGATTTTTTTAATTGTCTAAGCTTATTTTAGAAATGACTAAGGAGACCCTGATCAGGAATTCTTTAAGACTTGCAATCTAAAACCCACACGAATACAGACAAAATTGGGATTATGGATTAGCTGTATGTTACAGGAATCATCACTGAGATATCTAACATGGCTACTTGTTTTGCTTTCTGTCCCTTTCTCTTACTCAGTCTGCCTTTAGTCTTTCTGATCCATAAGCATTTCAGAAAAAGTATTACCTCCACTACTGTTGATCCTTATGTGCTAGCAGAATATAAATCTGAGCACTAATTCAAAGTCATCACTGCACTGAGATTAATGGCATAATTTTCACACATCTCACAGATCTCGTACCAGGGGATTAGCAGTTTCTGGCATGGCACTGATTTACATTTGGAATTCGTTGTGAAAGTTTTATTCATTTAACTCTACTGTGATACATACATTACTTCTCAAAACTGGTTATTTAAATATATCCAGAAATGCTTCCAAGCACCGCAACCAAGCGGTATGGAAAGGTGTGCCTATCCCAGTAAACCTTCTTTACCTTCAAAACAGCATGGCTGCTTGCAAACTGCCTGTTGGGAAAAGTCCCTGCAAGACTCCTAATTACCAAACTGTGCCCTGCAGGGCAGGAAAGTCCAAGTTAACACAAACTAAAAGCATGTGCTGGACTATTAACACCATTTTAGCACTAGCCTGCACTCCACTGCTCATAGACATCCCTGTGCACAGCTTAATTTACTCATGTAGGAAAGCACCATGACCTGCAAACGTCTACCTTTGCTGCTAACGCCTGAAAGGTAAGCATTGACATCCTTGCATCATTCCAGGGTGGGAGGATAGAAATTTATAAGGTTGTAGTGATGATCTTTTCGTTGCTTCCTCCAGAGATCTCAATGTCACTCTTTCTGCCTCAACTGTCCCCCACACAGCATATCACTAACCTGTCTTTTTGTAAGGGTGTGCCTTGAGGAAAGAACAGTCATGCATCTCTATTAGAAAAACACCATCGGATATGTTAATTAGTTATCTTTCAGCTTCTGTCACAAATGCAGAATTGCTTGACATTAAGCTTGAAATGCTGGTATCTGAAATACTGGCTTTAAAGCACAGGCTATATTTGAATGTGTGCATACATATATATGCATTTATATGTCCATGTACAGATGTATACATATATATACATGTACATACATACACGGCTGTATACACACACATTTACACAAACACCTGTATTACTTGCAATGGCCTTGATGGCTGCTTTCAGAACAGATACGCTTTCAGATATCTGTTTTTATTATGCTTTTGAATAACATAGAAATATATCAAATTTTGTTACAACCTATTTGAAGCAAACAGCTCCTTCACATACAAATTCCTTGTTTCCTCTGGACTGCTTTAGTTACTGATATAAGTTATCTGAAACTTTGGGATGCATATATTTAAAGTCTACGTAATTTCATGTGTGAGAGATGTTAACTGTTTAATACAAAACAGAAAGCACTCAAATATTGTAACGATGAGCACTAGCAATATAAGAACCTACACCAACTAGCACTAGCTATGTCTATCAGTACACTCAGACTGTTTCTTCTGCAGGATACAACAGCATAAACCTGAAGCTCACATGTAACTTTAGCAGAATTTATATTAATATAATAGAACTATCACAGACTATGATAATCTTCTGCTTATGATAAGCAGAAAAATGCACACATGTATAATGACTGATATTACTCCTGTGCTTTAAATGTGTTTTTAGAAGTAAAAATATTTTTAAAATTATTTTTTCTTAACCAAGATTCTGTCACAAAGTCTGTGCTTACTTGGATGACAAGTAATGCTGGATTTAATGTCAGAAAAAAATACTAGAATATGACATTGCTTTTTCAATGTGTATAAAGTGACATTGGCATGCTTAATAGCTATGTGAGAAAATAACTAGTAACCAAACTAATAAAACAATTTATTATCAGTCCCCTGAGGAAAGACAAACTATGAGGTGAATACAGCTAATTGAACAGGATCACAGCCTGAAGACTCCTACAATAATCAATGAATAGCATCTCATTTGGATAACTTGTAAACGGAGATGGTATTTTACAGAGTTTTTTTAAAGAGGTTCAAATATAATTCTGCAAAGAATTAGACTAAAAGCATGTTTGCTCCAAGCAGAATGTCCCATTTGTGTCTGTAGCTGGCTACTCAATTACTATTGTTTTCTTTCCCTTATGTACTGAGAGCCACTATGTACTGACAGCCACTAATTGCCTGCATCCAAATACCATGACTGAAGTCTACACTGCAGACACCTCAAATATTTAGCTTTGAAGATTAATGAACATCAGATTATATCCAGCCTTTAGGACAGGGACCAGGCTGGAAGTCAAAGAACTTTAAATTTGATTACACAAAAATTACCCAGCAAATTTATTGATTTGCTTCCAAGGCAAACAACAATCTTTGCAAGTACATATTTAACTTCACACTCCTAAGTAATCCATCCTAAGCATATATAGACAGTTTCCATGCACAAGTAATAAAAAATACACTATTGGGTGAGAGAACTGAAAAGAACTGGTCCAAGATATTTACATTTTAAAGGATGCACATATGAAAGTCTGCTAGACTAACTTCTCATTCTTGTAAATTCTCCTATCCTCCTGGCTGTACTATTAATCAATGCAGTTAATACAGACATGGTGATTTAAATTGGATGAACATATCATGTAAATGTTAGGCATCATTCACACACCTACCCAAATCCCCGTATTTGTATAGATACGTATGCATATTCCTATGTGTATATATTAATGCACACAAACATGACCATGTGTATCTATTCCTGTATATATCCCCATCTGAAGTGGGCATCTGACTCATTCAGTTCACAAACACATTAGGTTACAGCATTATAAATAACTGAACAAAAAAAGACCATTTAATTTAAAAGCTATATCTACCTGTACTAATAACAAAAATAGTATGCTTAGAATTTTACTTGCCATGGCATTAATACTCATGCAATTTTGTACAATGCCAACTCAACATCTGCTCTTACACTTTTTGTGCAATCAGAACTTGTGATTTAATTTTTCACTGGCTGAAAATAAAAAGTGCATGGAATACATCTGCTATCTCTTTCTCAGCGGTCCCTCAAAGCAAATCCTACACTTACTCTTTCAGCTTCTTAATTCTTTCTCCTCTCTCTGTGGAAATAAAATATTTGCAAAAGACAGACCCTACAGATTCAGTAGAGCTTTACCCTGGGCAGTGAAAATGCACCTTGCTTTATCTCTCCTTACCAATGCTAATAAGAAACATCTCTTCTGGAATTTTCTAATATTTTACAGCAGAAAAAATGACATTTCCTCTCCTCTGCGCATCTCAAAGTGTATTTCCTAACTTTACTTACCTGCCTTTGTAATGGGCTTAAAGATGTTAAGTATTCAACAACTTTTGCTTAACACATCATAAAAGCAGGAAATGTTAATTTTTTAATTTTTTTTTTGGCAGTGGTTCAATAACAGTAGTGAGTCACCCAGATAGGGATGTTTGCTTTTATGGACCTTCTTATATTGGTTTTTTTTTTTAGTAACTGAAGGACCAAGTAAAAAGGTTACAAAAAATCCAGCAACTTCAATCATTTTATTCCAGATAAGCTAATTAAGCATTTTTCACTCAAAAGGAAAATTACTTGATTGTGACTAGCTGGGCTTTAAGCAAGTGCTATCTTATCTACTGAGAAACTGGATTTAGCTTAACTTTGATTCCTGGAACAATACTGGAATAAATATACAGTTAAACAGATTATTCTGAAGCATTTAGAGAAAATGTGAAAATCCAATGACAATACATCAAGAGTGAATGTCATCAAACCAACCTTCTATATATGTTAGTAAATTCTTTCTCTCTGTCATATAACTTTCTTGTAAAGCATTAAGGAAGCACAGTTCACCTGCAACTATTGTTAGGTGAGTGTGAATTGGTTAGGAAATCCTATATAGACATTGATTATCAGTAGCTCCCTGTCAGTACGGAAAAAGATACTCAGTGAGGTTCCACAGGTGCTGGTCCTACGCCCAGTTAACCACTCTGGATTTTCATTAAGGATGTGAATTACAGGATAGAAAAATGATTTTTAAGTGTTCAAATGATACAAGACTAGGAAGAGGAAAAAAGCATGTTGAAGGACAACTTCAGAATTCAAAACAATCTTGACAATTTCTAGAAACCACCTAAAAACCACAGGATGCTACTCAGTGCAAAAAGAAAGCAACGCATTGCATTTAGGCAGAACTAACTGGTGATCCCAGAATGGGGAACAGAATAGCTAGTTAACAGTTCTTCAGAAAAGAATTTAGAGATTAATGAAGATCATGAGCTTAAAATGAGTATGCAAGTTATGCTGAAACAAAGAATGTAGATGTCATACCTGAAAATACAAATAAAAGTACAACTTGTAAGAAAAGTAATCCTTCCATTTTATTGATCATTGGTATGAACTCAAATTTTAAAACTGCATCCAGCTGTGGGTGTTGCAGACAAGAAAGATATGGCAACAGTTCAGAGGAAAACAGTGTGAATGGCCAGCAGTCTAGAAAATATGAGGAACTATTGGAAAAGGTGTGATATTTCAGCTTGAGGAGAATGTGGGGAAAAACCAGGACAATGATCTTTCAATTAAAAAAAAAAAAGGCTGCAGGTTTTATGTTTTCTGCTAGTTTTTTTTTTTTCAGGGAAATTAGGCCATCTTTCAAAACACACCCATTCTGTCAGACACTTACTGGAATTACACTGTTTCCAGAAAATATTTCAATTTTTGTGAATCTTTTTTTTCTGAGAAAAGACATTCTATTTGAGAAACCAGCCACAAGCTGAGCTCAAAGTTGGAATGGTTTCAACCCACAAAGTCCAACTTAAAAACCAAAAACGTAGTGACTGTACGAATCACATGTATTTGAAGCAATGGTCAGGCTTCCAATGGACTTAGGAATTAGAACAGGAAGATAGGTCTTATTCAGTTACTTGAGCCTCCCCAGGATGCATTAAGAGTTCCTATTGCTGGAGGGTTTCAAGACACAACTGGACAGGGTGCTAAAATAATGTCACCTAGACTTCGTTTCCCATGAAAGGTTGTACCAGATGATCTTTCAAGATCCCTTCTAGCCTGGGATGTTTTATGATTCTAGTTACTTCTATTAATATCTTTTCTAATTTCAGAGATTCCCAGTTTGAGGATACAGATACATGCATGGAGAAACGGACCTTGTGGTAACGTATAAATCTGAAGCAAACACCAATGTGGCAGTCATGTACAAACAAACAGGGTGTCATTTTCAGTCAAGAGAACCAGAAGGTAGTTTTTAAAAAGAACACAAAAATATAGGCTGTTTTATCTAAGTGTAAATTGGAGGCAGCATTAAACTGAATTACATGTTCATGCCTCTTTTAAATCAACCCAATTTTAGTAACTAGGGATGCCATCCTACTCCAACACTTGTGGCCTGAGGCAGCATTACTGTCTCTTGTCAAAAACAAGCAAAAGGAAGTGAGGTCAAACCCAAAGAACCTTTTCTAGTGCAAAGGCAAATAAACGCTTCCTTTAAAATTGTGTTTTGTTTTTCATCTGGCTGAGTACTTTCAACTGTAGATAGAATGTCAACAGAGGAAAAAGGTCTGTGAATAATTATAGACTTCTTTGTCTTCTTATTTGCTGCTCCAAAAATTAAAATTGCAATAGTTTTAAAACTTTTAAAATTACAGTTGCAGATCAAATTTACATTGAAATATTGTGCCCTGTGATGAAACACAAATTGCCAAATATGGCTGTCTCAATGCTGATACAATGTAGCTTTATGATCTCATGACTTACCTTGTTCCTCATTGATGATGCCCATATTTGCATGTGCTTGTGCTTGTCTTTTCCCATCATCATTTTTTATCAGTTGAGCAGTGTTAAAGGATTGCTCATAAAAGTAATTGCTTAACCATTTATCCTCAGGGTCGCTGAAACAGTAGGCCAAGTTAAGCTGGTTATCGTACACCTCCTCATAGTGTCCTTTAAAAACAAAAATTACAATCAAAATGTTAATTTATCATCAGCTTTCAGAAATCTTACATATTACAGCAATAATAATATAATGAAAATTAAGAGTTATTTATATTTCCACTACTCAAATACCACCAAGTTATCCTACATGTCCAGTCAAAGAAATATCATAAGGGGAAAATTGTAACCTTACAAATTAGGCAGAATTGAAAACTTATTTTAGCAAAACCACAATAAATTGCTCTCATTTCTGCATGCAAAACCAAAATTCAGTTCAATAAAACATGCAAAACCTGGATAAGAGATTGGCTAGTCAAAAAAGAGAGACTAGAGTGAGTAAAAAAAGCACACAGTCACTGCTGGAGAAGCATTTGTTTGAGCCACCGAGACCTGAAAAGGCACCGAGAGCTTTCAAAACAGGTATAAAGTAGCAACTGCAGTGATGGAGACAACAAAACAAAGTATGTGGCAAACACAATCCATTAATTTGTGCCATTTAAAATATTCAAAGTTAGACTAGCAAGTAAGGCTTTCAGTTTTCATGTATTTTCCCATATTTAGTAGCTTACCTCTCTCAGAAATTAAGGACAATTTGAAATTTTACATCTTGCACTGAAAAAGACAGTTCACCAAGGTATTGTTCTCAGAACAAATGTGGAACGTAGAGGAGATTCAAAGTCACAGATCTCCTTTGTGATCTGACACATTTAGTTCCCATTCTTTATCATCTCAGAAAGCTAAATGGACACACACTATCCCTAAAATTTATAAAAACATTGCAAGTCCCAAATCTAAGTAGCATTACAAAATTATCAACAAATGTATTATTCACAATTTAAAATTACAGAATGAGAGCTTCTATGGAATTAGAATTATTTCTCTCAAAAAAGCACTTTCTAAAAAAATTCCGCAAAAATATCCTCTTTGGATTATTCCAAAACTGTAGAGTAGAGATCTAAAACTTGCCTGACAACTCTTATCATATTGCTTCTCCCTAAGGGAGATTTGAAACATATATTCCCTACATGATGCTGAAGAATCTATGAAATAATAAAGTACAGCATGAACCTATATGTTTCACAGCTAAATTTATCGCTGGCTAAACTAAATGAATTTTCTTTCCAAACTCTGCTTATGTCAGATGTGAATGGGAATAATTAACTAAAATTCCTTTGCAGTTTTCACTGGCTACTTATTGCACTTTAGGCTGTTAAAGGAACGTAAGCCAAACAGACAGTTCTTAGAATAATTTGGGCCAAGAAGAAGTTATGAACCACAAGTCTTGCAGCAGGAAAGAGACCGATGTGTGAACAGACCTGCTCTGCTCTCTGAGTTCTACAATTTGTAAGCTGTGCTCAACATAGAGAAGGGGGAAAAGAAAGAAAAAACCTCTCTTACTCCTAGGTATGGAGTACAACAGGGGAAAAAACCTGATTTCAATACAGGCAAGATCTCACTCAAAGTCCAGCTCTTTTCTAAGTGTTTTAAAACTATGATACCATATCAAAACACTTTGAACAAAAGATGCAGTTAAAGTCTCTTCGTTTGTTATCTGCAGGAAGAATTGGGGCAAATCCAACTTTCAAAAAGGACTAATTTCTCAATTGAAATTCTATCATCTATGTGAGTCACTTGCATTGTTTGGAACAAACAGCAGCAATTACTCAAAAAAGTACTTTGAATACATCACTAAACCACACAAGAGAGTCCTTCCTCAGCCTCATCTCTAGCATGTTTTGTCTCAAAAATAAAAATGACAAAATACGTACGGTCTAATAGGAAGCAATCTAAAGCTCTCGGTCTGTCTGTTGTCATAACTAAGTTCTTTGACTTCAGAACATCTTGGTAAAGCCCTTCAGTGTGTTGCACAACACAGTAAGAACTGTAAAGAACCCTGTTATCACCTAATAATGTCAGCCGTCTTCAAGAGGTTTAGCCAGTATTTGTTCTCCATTTTTTATCTATCTTGTCCATTTTGGAGAACCTTTGCTGAATCTTCCTTGCTTAAAATTTTCTGAAATCAAGCTGAAATGTCTTTTCCCCATTCTTGAACACTCTCTGGTTTAGTTTTTTTTATTTAAAAATTCATTCCACTTCTTCGATGGTAAACAATACTTGTTTGTTGGTTTTGCTTTTTTATTTATTATTTTGCTTTCCTATTTATTTTCCCAGGGTTTTTTTCTCCATGCAGTGGTACCTCATATTTCTATCTTTTAAATAATTCCCATTAAAATATATAAAATTATTATTTTTGAACCAGTTTGTGTTACATATGTTTCCATTTCAACTATTTTAAATAACACACCTTCAAGAAATGAGAATGTTTCACAATCTCTTTAGAATCACCAAAACAGAAATACACCAGAAATTACATCGAGATTATCATCTTATCATTTGTATCTAAGGTTTGATACCAAAAGATGCCAAAACATCAGCTTAAGTTTATAAATTTGACTTTGAGAGGAATAATTATCAACATATAGACTTCATGTATACCTAATCAGAACATTCTTAATGGCTGTGAGTTTTCCTGCCTTTTGTTTCCCCCCAAGAGGAAAAAGTACCTCATAGGTACTTCTTCTTCAGAATATCCAGGAGTGTACATCATATAAAACTTATTCATACATTAGAAATTAAGAATATTTTGGTACAATAGCCTCACAAAAATATCTGCAAATGATACTGGAATGGAAGTAACAACTGGTTTGGGCTTAATATACATATATCTACCTCTGTATGTGTACATATATATATGGAAGCACATCTATAGATAGATAGATAGATAGATAGATAGATAGATAGATAGATAGATAGATAGATAAAAAAAGTCAAGACACAGCCGGGATTCATTCAAACTAACCAATTTAGATATAGGTATGAGTTTTCTGGGATCACCTTACTCTCAATGAAGAAAAGCAGATACTTCTTGGCTGTGATTTATCTCACCCCAATTTACACATCTACTGCAGCACAAGGGAGCACTTTTAAAGATTATCTCAAAAGTAAAAGGCAGAGGTTCCCACGATGATTACATTACAAGTACATAAACAAATAACCACATGAACAGAGAAATATGAAACCTAATTATAACTATTAACATAAAGATAACAATGCACATTATATATAGATTACAGCTAAGTGAAAATGAACTTAGAAGATACCAGAGGATACATACAAATGGTTACAATAACACAGCAAGGGGCAAGATAATTGTGTTGTCATTGGAGAAGAACACAAGATACAGATTTGTTGCCTTTGAAATCTTTGCTACAAAGTATCAAGGCACTAATGCTACATAAAATTACGCAAATAACTTTAGGTAGTGCCCTACAAATCTCAAGAGATGGAACTGACCTGAGGCGGACTATTGCTACTGCCACAGCTTTGATTGAATGAACTTTAATGTGACCCTCTGATGACTATCCTGCTGGTGAATAACAATGAGAAGTGCACAAAGACAACCATTTCTCTGTAACTGTCTTGGACAGTGGCTGGCCAGATATGCTGGTCATAAAATAAACCCCAAACGATGTACTTAAAGGCTGTACTGTCTTCTGGATTCAAAATCTGACATACAAATCAAGAAATTCATTGAGATTATTCTGACAGTGGTAAAGCTACTATGTCAGACTTAGTAAAAGTGAACTTTTTATCTCCCCAGGAGAAGAAAAATATTAGAATAGGTAAATACTCTCTTCTATAAAATCTCCCAGAGGTAGTTCAGTCATTAAAGCTTTGACATCTCTGATTTTGTATAGTAAATTCTTTACAACTGATAACAGAATACATGTAGACAAAGTCATCTTTCTGTATCTGTTGATACAAAAAAAATTAAATTTCTGTAGCACTTGTCAGGGAGGGAACGATGGCACTGGAATGTGATACTGAATGAACAGAAAAAGAAGTCTGAATCACACAAGCAATTGTGAAATGGTTCTTGCAAGACAAATTCCTGTCTTTAAATAAGAAGCAAATAGGAAAGCACATAGATAAAGATTCAAAGGTTGATCCTATTAATCTTTCAAAAATTACATTAATTTCATAAAACATTGGAAGCTAAATTCAAGTCTTCCAGAACATTTAAGTCACAGGATTGTGAGAACACTGTAAAGATGAACATCTACACAAAATGGCAGCTACACACACAACAAACAGAACTTGATGGAGCAGATGGTGAGACCTGATAATTCACAGTTTTGGACTTAATTGAAGAGCTGAAGCAGGGCTAAGAACACATCTTATGGGCAATTATCCAACAGAGCATTTTTTCAATGCCAAATTACCAAATTGAAGGCAGCAATATTTCACAAAAATTAAGCAGAAAACAAATTAAAAGTCATGCTACGTTTCAGTATTTGTTTTATAATATTTTAAAATTTTAGTGGTTTTGTCACAGAATGCAAATTACAGAAAATTGATTTATTTCATTTTGTTTAATCTGAACTTTAAAAAATATTTTATTTTCATTGTTCTTTGCAATGGAAAACAACTTTGAAATTGGGTGTCTATGCACAAAAGTCAAGTATCCCTATCAAACCTTGTGGACATATTTTTGTTAAACAGAGATTTTAAGAAAATCCCTTCGATTTGAGCTTAAATATTAAACCCCATATATTAAACACATACAGTATTTCCTGCTCTGCATCAGGATCTCTTCAGGCACATCTCAACTGTCAAGTAGGCTCTTCCCTTGTTATGCTCAAGCCATAGCCCCTGACTGGCCCACTGAACAGAATCTTTGTTCCTGGGCTCTCCTCAGGAACCGTCCCCTTGGCAAGCAAAGGTGTGCATGGAACAGAGGATCATTCAGATCCATGGTCTGCATGTTCTGTTCAGCTAGGCAACTACTACGTAGTGCAATGCACAAGGATAGTGGGGTGGAGTTTGAGTATGACAATCCCAACAGAGCTAAGATGAGAGAAAAGAAACATATAGAAGATCTGCAAATGATGCCACTGTGATTTAAGTACAGCTGCTCCCACATCTGTATGAACTCCTTCATGACAGGATGTAGTGGGAGAAAGGAAAAGAAGTACAGAAATGCTCTTTAGAGAACAGATGAAAACAACCTCATGAAGACATCCTGCCTTGTTATTTTCCTTGAAAAAAGAAAAGACACTGTTGTTCTTGTTAATGGAAAATAGAACTTGTACTGATTTTTAAAATACAGATATCAGAAAGAAATTTCTCAACATGCACTTATGGCCCAATATTTTCCATTCAAAAACCCACCAGTCAGTCATTTGTTCCTGCCAGAGAAAGGCCATAATAGAAACTTTTCAACAGCTGCTGACACTCACCTTCTATTTCACTCAGTTGTTTTTAGTGAGTATGACTGGATTATAACTGACCATTTACACTTGAAGACATATAAAGGAGTGGTCTAAAATCAATTAAGCCACTAAGAGTAATTTTTTATGTCAGAATGAGACAGCTTTAATACTGGAAGTTTCATTTTTCTTTTGTCAGAGAAAGCACTACCAGTGCCTGAGTGGCAAGGTAGCTGATGCTGTGAAGAATTCACACACAGAAAGACCCCAGGTGGAGGCTGTTGGGCCAAAAAGAAGCATGAATGGTAATAGAATATGGTGCTGCAATCAGTTTATTTCCACCTGTATCCATACACGGCAAAGAATCATTCCCATTTGCTTGTTCAGGACAATCATGCCTCTAACACCTACAGACAGGACCACCCAATCATTCCTTTTTCCAGGAAGCTTATCCGTAAGTTAAACTTGCACACAGATGAAGAAAGGTTGCTGTGAGTTACCACGCTGGCACCATCAAGCAGGCAGAGCCTCTGTTTCCTTGATATCATGAGGCAGAGAGTACACAGAGCACACCCCTCCCAACACTGCCAGGTACATAAGGGGAATATAGTCAATGAAAGGACAAGGTAAACAAGGGTACTAAGGGAACAGTCAGGATACAATTTTGCCAAGTAAAGATAAAGCTATCTAATGATAATGATATATGGCAATTAACTGGTAGTCTGGAATGCTAAAGGGGGACTCCAAACCATTGCAATGAAAATACACTACTGAATTTTTCTAAGAAATGCTGCTTCTGTTGAAGACACTGGTAGTTCTATAGTTGGCTATATTTTGAGAAGGCTTGGCTTCTTTCCTGGGCAGAATCACTTCACTTTCTCTAAGCTAATTAGAAAAATAATAAACTCCTCCACTGGTCTCTAGCAACTGCTGTGGTTTTTCCTGTGATACAATGCTAAGTAAAGAATGACCATTCTGCTTAGAAAAGAAAACAGTGTTCTTTTCCCCATCCCCCAAAAACTAAACAAAACTGCCTCCTGCAAACAAATATTAAGAGGTTTTGGTATGTTTATCCTTTTTCTTTTTTAATACATAACCTCTTTCAATTTTTTTTCCAAAGCAGCATGGGTAATACAGTTATTTGTAATGTTTCTAGCCCAGCCTATGGCATAAGTGTGAAATCTTACAGAAAAGCTTTCCACTGTAAAATGCTAAACTCTTGTTTTCAACCTTAAGTACCTCAGCCAAAGAAAGATTTTCCAGTCCAAACACATAAAATACTCATGCTTTCTTCATATATTTTATGAAAAGTAATCTTTTACAATAAGAAGTGATAATTCATACTGTCAAAAGTTTTCTGTACACATAAGTGAGGAAAAAAGAGCCAAGTTAGCACTTCCTTCTGATACTGTGTCTCATTCTCTAGAACAGGGGTGAGCAGCCAGTAGCACATGCACAGATTCAGCATTTAGAGTACAGCCTGCCACAAATGTTTCATGGGGTCAGGAAACAAGAGCAGATGAAATCTGAGAAAGCAACAGCTTCCAGGTCTTCTCTCCTACTCTCCACCAGCTGCCCCAATGATCACCTAATAAGCTGTGTCTTGCCCCTTTGAAGGCACGTTCATACCCGAGTACAGGTTCTGTGCACTGGCTTTGGCACAGTGAACACTGATCTGCCACCGCAGTGCTGGCTGCTCAACACACACAGCAGGCTCTGACCTGTGGCACTTCCCTTGGTTTCACTCCCCTGCTCTGGCAAAGCAGAGCCAATGGCTGAGACGTCTCTCCCTTTAATTGTTCCTGAGTTGTACCTTGTCTTTCATTCTCTTCAAGTTGTACAATACAAGTAAACCAGCTCGCTCTAGCAAGCACTGATTACACCAGCTCTTCAATGCCTCTGCTAGTCCTAGGTAAGGATTCAGTTAGGGTTCAAGCCTACATTTAATATGTAATTCAGATGTAATCTGAAGAGCAACACTTTCCAAGCCCTTCTGAAATAAAACTGGGACAGGTGACCTCCAATTTAACAACAAACAAATCTGGCACACTATCACTGGGAGGCTGGCCTCAGTCTAAAACACACGATTGATGCTTTACAGCATAATCTGCACACTAGCAATCATTCTTCTGGTAGGCTCAGTGCTAACTAACTAAATAAAAGCAGCTACACAATATGTTGACAAGATAATTCAAAGAAGTGGCTTAGCCTAATAAGTGTACAGACACAACAAGTAAATTAGCAATGCATTTTAAAACAATAAGACAGACTGTAGCAGCCAAATATTGCTTTAATGAATCAGATACATTCATATGTTAAAATCTGTGCAAATATCACCTTAAAGGTTTCAATTTCAGTTTGAAGATTTTTATCTGAGGAACAGCAACATTATGATTATAACAAACTGTCCTCCCAGGCACATGATACACTGGGTCTAAAATGTAAGTAAATGCCTTTTTAGGTGGATATCCTACTTCTGTTCCTACTTCTTCCCCATGACCCACCCAAAGACACAGAGATCCAGAGTCAAATTTTGTCTGTGTCTTAGACAGACTAAAATAATTCCATTTAGTTGGTGCACTTCTGCAGGGTATGGTCATCATTTGTTCGCAGCGTGTCAGCAGGCAAAGGATATTTAGTTACCAACCCTCAATGTCAGACAAGGATGGACTGTGGCATCAAACTCTGCCTCCTGCTAACTCGCAGAACAGCACTGAGCAGGGGTTGGGGAGATGTGGCTTGTCAAAGGGACAGCAGCAACAACTTGCCAGCCCTGTATTACATCTTTCAAGGACAACTGTACTTTAAGTGAAGTTACTCTGAGCAGTACAATCAGGCAGGCAATCAGGCAATTGGGCAGGCCATCCCAGGGCCTCAAAACATAACTTTCTTTTTGAAAAAACCTCACATGCTGAGAAATAACTGTATACGTCAAATGCTGAGCTATATAGATACATTGCTATACATATTTAAACAGCTAAACTATCTCCTGTTTTTTAAGCTACTGAGACCAGAACTAGTAAAAAGAGGGGTTAGTCCATGATAATGAAGGAAGATCAAGGAATAATTAGAAACAACTCAATTTTTAAGTCAGAAACATTTACATTATTTGCATTAAAAAAAAAAGAAAAAAGACCAAATAGGAACGCAGTCAAGTATTGCCAATTTTTCTGACAGTGTTTTTGGGATAATGCTGTACCCAGGGCAAAATAACTGTCAGCTATTTTCCTGAGAAGCTGCAAGGATTAATGCTAGCTCTCTATCTTAAATATTTGGGAGGTATTCAAATACAATGACAATGAGATTAAGTTGGACAGAAAAAAGATATTTTCTCTGCACAGAGTATAATATTGGTAATAGCCAATTTAAAAAAAAACAACAACAAAAAACCAAACAAAAAACCAACCCTTACTCCTGTATGATGAAGTTCAATCAAAATATTCCACTAAAAATGCAAACAGAAAGAAGTTTCACTGGTGTATGTAAAGGTAAATGGTCTGTACAATGTAATGCTGATAAACAAAATGTCACTATTTTCAAACCTAGCAGTAAAGAAAAGAATTGCTTTTTGATATCAGCCTCCACATTGTGATGGATGGCACTGATTCTGTCCAAGTGAACAATTTATGTCCAGCATTACAGTGTCCTATAACTACTAACTATCAAAAAAATGAAAAGATTAACATATTCCACCAATCAATATAGAAAATGAATGAATATCTAGCTTTTTCTATGCACTATGGTAACAACCATAAAAGGCTAAACTTAAAAGCAGCAGTTCTACCTTATATTCACAATTAAGACTGCAATACTCTATGATACAAAAATATCAGGTGAGAAAAACTAAATAACAAATAAGAAAATTATTTAGTGACATAGTAAGTGTCTTCACTTACCACTTCAGGATCAAAACTAATCCCTCCATGAAGTCTAAATTAACCAAAAAAATTAACAAGTCATGAAGGTTGGTTTTTGGTTTTGTTTTATTTTTTTTTTTTTATAATTTATACCTGCTATCTCTTCTTCAACACAACTGTTACTCAGGACAGCATACTTGAGACAGGCAAGCTTTCAGCTAGCCTAATATCAGTGACATCAGCCACACTGCGAAACTCTCACAGTTTGCAGCCCCAAATATTACTTTCAGCCTTTTAAGCTTGAACTGTGGAGGCTGAAGAGCAAATACGGGTCAGCTGCTGTTGTGACTGCTCCATCATGGTAAGTTCCAGCTGAGGTGAACTGCTGAACACTTCTTAAATGGTGTCAACTACAGTTGTCAGGAGATCATAAGCCAGAGCCCCAAGCAAGTTGATTAGAATCAGAGAGTAACTGGATTAGCGAAACTACTGAATTAGTATTTGATGAGCTGTATAATTCATATTTTATCTTCACAGCACTACTAGCTCTAACATCTGCAACATGAATTAGCATCCACCCCTTCACGTGCCATGTGATTCAAGCCTCACTTAAAACAAACAAGAGATTTGTGCAAAGGTTTACACTGAAACTGGTGAAAAAATCAAAACTAACTATACTTGACTCAGCAATTCAATAAAGATACTTGCCAACTATTGGCATGTTCTTATTATTTCCTCTTTTTTTCATTTTAGCCAACTTTAACAGGCAAAGTTGGGAGATATTGTCTCCTAGAGGCAAGATACAATCAGTCAGACAATTGGTGGCACCCTGTCTCTGTGAGAGGTGAAGCACTTACAGAGCCCAGCACACAACGAATGCTGAGTTCAGTGAACAGGCTCCTGCCTTTCATGGAGGCAGAAACTGCACAGTCAGCAGCACCCTGACTCTCTGGGAGCGTGTTTGCCAACTCTTTTGTCACACATCAGTTTGTAACATTGAAAAATATCATGCACTGAAGGAAGGCAAAATGCAGCTTCCCTCAAGCAGCTGTGGGAAGCAGGTCCATCAAGATAAGCTGTATCTACAAGTTTTTGTTGTATCTACTAGTTTTTGCTGTATCTACTAGTTTTTGAACATCAGAGCGTTGGCAATATGCTTCTGTCAGGGCAGCCTGAGCACAAAACTTCTCTCTTGTACTCCTGCAAGCTACAGGGAAGCCTATTCAGGTTTTAGTCATATTCCAGAGCAATCCAAAGATTCCTTCCAGTCATGGGCTAGCTAGACTTCTTGCCTAGAATTATAGTGAATTAAATAAAGGCAACTTTTGGCTTTCATAGTAAACATAAACAATTTAAATTAACATTTTTAAAGTGCTGAAAGGGTTTTTTTGTTGTTCCTTTTTAAAGTGAAGTTGTCTCTTTCTAAATTTCAGTCAAAAAGCTTAGGTTTCAAACTCACAATATTTATTGTAGATTTTCATATTTGTAATGATCTAAATGCAATTAGAAACAAGCCAACTATAGTGAAATCAGCTCAGCCATGAAACAGGATTGCAGTTTATCTGCCTCCATCCCTACAATTATTCCAAAGGAGAAAGACAGAGTAAGTTATGTTACTATTTATAGTAAAAGGAAATAAATATGAGTGCTTAGTAATAGTAGGCAATAGAGAAAATACAGTAATTTGGAGTTATGTCTTCACTAATATCCAGTAATTCACAGGTGGCATGTTACATCTGTGTGCTACATTTTATTTGACATGTTCACAATCCTTTTTAAGTCAGTCACAAATCCAAACACAGTTAGCAGACAGGGTATTTAATAAAATCAGATTTATAAAACTATTACTGTGTGAAACAGCATTTTACCTATTAAATTTTTCTAATACAAAACCAGCTACTCAAATCAATAGAGAATGAAAAACAATAAATAATGAAACTATGAGAAAATAATTGAGATATTATCAAAGCTATAAATACATCAAAGATTTCTGATGATATTATAATGCACTCTACATGTTTTTCCCTTTTTTTTTTTCCCTTCACAAAACCTCTCCTGATATCTGCAGTTTCCAATCATTTATTCTATAAATACAGCTTAGTTGACTAAGGCTGAAATGTGCTAAGATGCAGCAATGTTTCCAATTCATACATGAAACAATTTGGAAGCTTTCCCCAGGCATTGGTGGCTGCAGCTCCCGCTGCTCTGCTACCCACAATCCCCCCATTTACCTGCTCGCTGGGCTGCCTCAGCCCTGGTCAGGAAGTGGTAAAGCTGATCCAGCTTATCAGGCTGCTTCTCCAGGGACTTCTGCTGCCATATGGCTGACCCAGGCCCTGCAGCCTCCCTCAAGGCATCCCACTTCTGTATCAGAGTGAAGAGCTCTGAGAAGGACTCGTGATAACCCTGTCGCAGCATGTCTATGCAGATGTTCTTCTTGTATGAATTCCTGTTACTGGGAATAATAAAGAGAGAGATTTTCAGCCTTTAAACCCCTATTCTGTTCTCCACCTTACCAAATAAGTACAGATAACTAAGCCTTCAGAAAGACACCTCTGCAGTTTGGGAGCGGGGAAGGGGTATTTCCCCCTCCTCAAAAAAGCGTTCTGCTAAAATACGATTACAAATGTCATATCCTAGGGAAGTAAATATGGCAATCATGAATAAATACCAATATATATACATTGAAAACATGTTAAAAATATACTGGAATTCTTTAGCTGGTATTGGTGAAAAAGGCTGACTGATGGGAAAACCCCCCATGTTTACATTAGCTCATGAAAACACAATGAACTCTTAGTTAGCTTTAAAACAGTGCACAGGGAAAAATGAGGCACATTCCACATGTCAAAACAATGTATATGTTAAATAGTTTTGCTGTAGGACACGATGGCTTGGTTTAAAACGTCAAACAAATGCTATGCCAGAAACATAATCATTAGATACTATTTTGCTTCTGTTTAGCATATAACTTCAGCTGGGACTGGTTTACTGATGCAAAAGTTCAAAAATTTCTCCCCAGTTTTAATGGTGCAATGATGAATTTATATCAAAGTTATCTCATTCATAAACTCTGATAAGATATACACAGCAAAAAGTTGTGTCACCAAATATTCTCAAGAGGTAATATACCTTTTGAGGTCTTATTTGCGGAAATAATCTAAATATTTCTTTTATGTGGCATGAAACAATGATTGTGTCCTGTCCTGGAGAAAACTATGAGTCCAATGGCACTGTCTGCAACACTAAAGTACAGATGTAAAGGTTTGCAGGCGTTTGCAGGTACCTAGTGTGAGTAGAGAAACCAGTAAAATGGCAAGGACCCAGATGTGTTAATTTTATTTTGTATATTCCATTAAGTTTCCAAACTGTTTTCTAGACTGTCTTTTTTACATTAAAATCCATTTAACTGCAGATTCTCAGCAGCTTTAAAATAAATATGGAATCTGAAAACTGAGATTTATAGTGTATGTAACAAATTCAGATAGCCTCATACTAAACAGCAGCCTAATGAGACTAGTACATCTAGCCTAAAAAGAGCTACCGCAGTTCTTTAACAATGCTAATAAGCTGGAAGTGATCTAAAAAACTTATTAGCTAGATGTCAATGAAATAAACAGTAATGTGAGAAGTAATAAGTAAGTAATCTGCATTATTTCATATTTAATATGATTAAAAGAAAATATCTTAATTACTATATAGATATACATTAATTCTTCACATATATTTTTTACATTTCAGTTGCAGAATTGAACACAAAAATATTACAAAATCCTGATACAATTTAGGCTAGAGAGCACTGAATTTATGTTCAATATATGAACAGGCGTTTTTTGAGATCAAAAAACACACACTGTTCACACAGACAAGGGAAAATATTTAACTATTCTGTGCCAGAAAACATTTGCAACATTTATCTCAGAAAAGCAAATGGGAAATATCTTTAAACATTTAAATTTTAATTTGCCAGAATATGCTATATTTGTCATATATCAGATGCACTGTGTATAACTAAAAAATACTGTAAAGATATTATGTTAATACCATATAATGTATTCTCTACTCTGTGTATGCAATGCTTTATTTTTTCTGTTTTAAAATTCTATCTAACAAAAAAAAAAAAGAAAAAAGAATACAGGTAAAAAATTCTTACCAACTTCCAAAGGCCTAAAACTGAATCCTAGTGTAATATAACTCAGAGCAGTGGAGAAACATTCTGCATTGCAGACACACATATGTGCATATTTATTTATATAACGTGATCTATATACACATAATGCAAATGCATTAGATCATTAGATGTATTGGAGGTAAACAAGAAAGTACTGCTAAAAGATCTTAACAGTGACTAAACAAAATGCCATTCAGTTAATTTTTAACACTCACTGCATACTCACTGAGCACAGTACTGATACTCATATAAATAGAAAAACTGTGTCCATGTAACATGTCATTTCCTGTAGACTGATGCATTTCACTTGAAGTCAAAGTAGCATTATTAGCAAACCAATACAGGAAAACAAAACATACAGTAAAATAGGTCAGTTTTAAAAATTAGTGCCAATATTCTTTTAATAAATCCCATCCTAATTCATAAAGCAATTGAAATAATGCTGAAGTAATCAGATGGTACAGAGCATTTTTTTTTTTCTTAAAAAATTGACTGATTTAAACTCTCAAGCAATGAAACTATCTACTGTATAACCATTCAAATTTTAGAGGCATAAAGGTATAAGTTATCTCTTAGTTATACTTAGAAACAGAAAATACACAAAGAAAATATATTAATACAGTTGTTTCCTTAAGCTTCTGCAATATATAAGCCACAAGTGACTGACCACACATGAACAATAAAGTAGAGCTAGAAATTAATTATGGTACAGGGATGAATGGTATTCAGACACCTAAGAGAGCTTGACACTGCAACGAGTTCTGAAATTGTTTCAGTTATCAAAGTGGTTCCAGATGAGAATTCCAACATCTTTTTCCCCAGCCAACAGTGCTTTTGAACAGAGAAGTAGTGTAGGTGACAGCAGTAAACTTTTAATGATATCTTGAGATAAACTATAAATTCTCAATCCTCAAAATCCTTTTCATGCTGCTTTTTATGATGTTAAGCAGCATGTAAAATGAGAGGTTAAACAGAACATCTCATGTTTTACATAATCGAAGATGATTTTATTTCTAATATCAATATAAAAAACTGAGACCTAATTAAATGTACATGATTTCTTTTAGAAAATCCAACTGTTAACAGTATGTTTCTGCTACATTAATAAACTAGTTTAAACTTTTTCAACCTTAGTACCCAATAAATTATGATCTATTATGAAACAAGTAAGTTTGTTTTTCTGCGTTGTGTCCACACCGATTTTAGGTTTCCTTTGAACAATTATGTTACTTCAAGAAGCAAAATGAAAACAGACTGGCCTTTCATTTGGTTGGAGACGTTCTAGACGTTTAATGGTCTCTGGGGGCATCTACTGGAAACCTGGAAAACTGCAGCCAGGACATGTTAATCGGGCCGCTGTCAGCACAGCGAGGCGCACACAGAACAAAGGCACCGGCACGGATTTGCTGCAGGGCGCGCAGCACTGCGCGCAACGCGCAGGGGAACAGCGCGGCTGCGCTTCCTGCGCGGACATTGACTCTGACTTGCGTTACTCGGTGCCAAAAACCGTGCACACAGTGCCTGCACGGTTGCCTGAGAGCAATTAAACTAGTCGAATTAGAATGAGCAGACAAGAGAGCTTCGTAATGTTGCTGTGTCTAATTTTAAAATCGAACCGCGATACGAATGCAAACCTGGAGTCCTCTTTCCCCTCTGAATGATCATATATGCGTGCTAGGAGAAAAATATTTCAGATGGATTTAAAAAAGATAAATCATTTTTAAATTAAATCAGGAGCATACGTTATGTAGGTATGGTTAAAACAAAGATATCAATTAATCTGTTTTTAATTTCAAGCAGATTTATTTTTTTTTAATCCCTGAAATTGAACAGATGCAAACCATAATACTTAACACAAACCTAGACAAACCTGAGAATCCACTGTTCTGACTGTCCACTCACCTCTCTCATTACTGAAAGCCTGTTCACGTGGCTACATGTTTCTCCCCACAGGTTGGGTTCAACAGTGAAAGGAGGTCTGCTTAGTGTCGTGTATCTGGCTGGGTACCCTGCACTTGTCCCAGCTCAGCAGTTAACGTATGCAAGAGGTGCTGAAAAATTCTGTGGACTTCTGTCCGTGTGTCATCAGGGGCGGGTGTCAGAAGAATTTTTAGCACCAAATAAATAACCACCAAAAGTTAAAGTTGCTGTTTTAGTGGTACCATGTTATAGATGATGGTTTCATGTAGGGGTGGAAGCACCACATGGGTGGAAGCAGCTGTTTATTGAATGTGGATCTGTGAGCTTGAAAAGGCACTGCTGATGTTAGCACTGTGCTTTACGTGTACCTGGGTTTTGCTATAGGCATTTTATTTTTCTTAAACTACACAGCTACTTAAGTAATTTTCTTATAGGGATTTATTTTATTGTTATCATTGCTATTCTAAAACAATCTAGAGTTATGATGAGGAATCACAGAAACATGATTCTAATTTGCCTTTACCAGTGCAAAAATCATGAATACTCGCCTTCCGTGAGGCTAAGGAAATGACACTGTTGTGGCAACCTCAAGGACCTTCCCATGTAAAGGTGTTGTACTTTTTACAAGTCTCTTAGAGCAATGCTGGGAGGTCAGGACAGTACCACACTCTTTAAATCCTGCACAACAAGGCTATTTGTATTCTAGCCTTTACACAGAACGAGAGTGCAGAAATAAGAACTTAAGAGGCCAAGAGGCAGGTACTGGTGTTAGAAACAATCAAAATGGTCAGTATAGCACAATAGAATTATTTATCATGAGCTTAATTTCTCCATGCCTCCTGTCTGGTGTGGCCAATTACATACCTGCTAAATAAATGCAAAAGTCTACTATTTTCAAATGACAGATTTTTTTTTTTTTAATATATATCATGGTTCATATCTTTAGATTTTGTAGGATTTAATTAGTACTATGGGTTAATGCCAGCTGCTGATTACGATGCAAGTGTATAGCAATCCCATTTTATAAAGCACAAAATGGCATGGATAAAACAACGATAGTATATAAAATATTGAGGTGTACTTCCAGTGTAAAATAAATACCAATTATTATAATATTTTAAAAACTGTATTCAAATAGGTTTCATCCACTTGGGATTTTCCTTCTGCAGTTGGCAAGTAAATTACTGATATAAATGGTTTAGATAAGGATCACAAAATTATGAAAAAATAATTGAGATTTTTTGCTTAAGTTTATTTAAACTGATACATTTTACTTCCCCCCCCCCCAATTTCCTGTCTATAAATCTACAAGAAAATTTAAATTACATCATGTATGCGAATACTTAGCTACTTTGTGTTTAACCTATGTGCAAACAAACACAGCATAAACAAGGAGACATCAGAGTTTCCTCACTAAAATTTGCAAAATATATGCACTAAGTAAAAACAAATATACTATACAAAGTACTAAAAAGCCACACATGCTGTAAGAGTTTGTAACTTCAGGCTGCTCTGCCTAAGAACTGAAAGAGGAATTATTTACTTATAGCTGGAGAGCCAAAAAACCTAATAGTTTTGCAACGCTGTCAGTGACCCATGTCTTAAATACAGTCAACACTTCTGCAGGGCATTGCTGAAGACTAAAACCACTTGTGTAAACACTTGGCAAATCTGGAAGCTGAGGATGTGACTACTGCGTTCAGCGATGCTGCGCTCCAGGTTACTCACACTGTTGAAATCTACATTGTCAGGCGTCCGGGCTGCCATCCACCCAGGTGAGGTACAGAGCTACCTGAGTCGCCCAAGTACCTGAGCTCAGTCTGAACACTTCTGTACCCAAGTACTTTGGTGAGTCAAGCCCTCAGCTGGTCAAGATACTCAGCACGTTTTCACCACATACTGCTACTGATACAAAGCTATTTAATGGGACCAGGCACAGCCCTCTTTAATCCTAGTTTCAAGACTGCTGTTTAAATACTTCTCTTTTAATGAAATATTTACTGGATGGTAATATGTTAAATTGTAGACTATAGTAATGTCATTAAGAAAGATAATGAAAGTACAGTAAATGCCATTAAGTAGTAATAGATGATTAGCTTACACATCAGAATTTTTGATTGCTATGACTGAGAATTAAATTATATTGGGGTGGGGTGCATGTGTTTTAATTCCAAATTATAAAGCTGAAATAGCTAATGTCCTAATACAAAAACCATAAAATCCACCAAACCCCTAAATGTTATAAAAAGAATTCCCTACTCTAAACAGTAAATAAAAAATATTGCTTGAAAAACTGTAGATATCATGAGAGAGAACATCTATTTGAAATTGACTTTTTTAACAATTCAATTTTTTAAAATAAGAAAAGGTTTATGGGAGCTATGTATTCAGAACTGTTAATAGAAAGATGAAAATAAAATTTATCAGAAAATAAATATATAGGTACTTTATACCATATATATAGGTACAACAGCTTTCAGCATAAGTAATGCAGTATTTTTTTTCTACTGCCTCACAGTCTCTGACTGTTGTCAAACCACATTTTAACCTAAATTGTGCAAAGGTGGATGCACAACCTGTCAGTAGGATCCCGCAAAGAACACATACATTAAACTCGCTTCCTTTTGTTCAAAGCTACGCTGCCACTTTAATACTACAGAAAATGAAAAATTAATCAATTATAAACATCAAAGGATGACACAGAAAAAGTATTTTAAAATGAATGTAAGTACTGTAATAATTAAGAATCCTCATTAACCCAGAAAATGGAAATAAAAATTTAACAATGAACTTTCAGAACATTCTATCCCTCAACAGAAATGCAAAGAAAGCACTAAAAATAAAGATAAAAGTGCTACCCTTATAAAAATGTTCTTCATACAAGAGCACAAACACCTGTGATTATTTCAAGCAAGATCAGAAAAAAAAACATTCTTTTCATTAATCTTTCTGCTTTTCTTTTGAAATTAATTATGTTCATTAACAAAAAGTAATTCCAACCACATTTTATGCACTATTATTTATCAAAATGAAGTATTTCTCAACTTTCCTCTTTTTCCAGAGCTGACCTAATGAACTGAGAGCGATCTGGGTTTGGAACCGTTTCCATTTGACTTGCACAATACCGGAGAAATCATTAAATTTATCTGCAGGTTTCTTTCACAGTGTGTAAAATTATTTTTAGAAAAAGATAATAATAATTATTTACTTTCTGCATCTGCTTAAGCATATGAATTATCATAAAAGCCTATACAAGGCTATGTATTATTGTACTATTGCTATGAACAAATCCCGCAGTATTTTTGCTTTTGTTTATGGTATCTCATTGAAGTCCCCAACAGAAGTTACTCAGCAGTCTCAGGACAAGTAAACCACACAGAGATTAAGAGGAAAAGAAAGGAGAGGATTTTACACAATTCAGAAGGGTTTGTTGTGAGAATTATTAGGAAGTTATGATTACGCCAAGGCAAATTAGACTGTCTTTCTTTATTTCAGACTCTTTTTGTATGTTAGAGATGCTTCACCTTTACAGAGTGTTTTAAAAATAGAAGTCAGTTGTGTATTGCTTGCACATTATCTTCAGTACTAAATATTGTTGAACTATTGAGAAATGAAAGCACCAGAAAACTGTGAGACCAAACTTAGTAAAAACAACAAGTTACATAAAAAAAGAAAAACTTCAGCTCACTGTGTTCTTCTTTATTAAAGTATGTCATGTATTTTATCTTTGCAAGAGTTTGATGAGTTTTTGCAAGTAAAATTCTGTTTCCTCTATACTTGCTAATAGTCATGAGAATCTGTAGTTTGCACCTTCCCATTAAAAATGTATTGTATTTTTTGAAATTATTCACCCCGCCTTTTATCCAGATCATGTCTTTGAAAGGAGGAAGTAGATAATAAATGGAATAATTCATGATTTCCCATTAAATATGAAACTTTCTTTTGCAGAGTTTAGAAAATGAAGTTCTACATAATGTACAGAAGTTGATTAGAACTTTTTTTAACCTTTTCAAGAAAAACCTTTCACATTACACAAATGCACAGAGAAGTTTCTTTAGGAAAGGCAAACTACTTGCTTCCCACACAGTTCTGCTCTTTCGATCACTGCCTAATTACACTAAATAATAAGTTTTTCAGGCCTGAAATTCAGAGATCATTCATTTGACCAAAAAGAATGTGTGCCTCTAAGTATTAAAATATCTTTTTGAAAGTTGTTTAATAAACATTGAATCCTGGTCATGGCAAGCAAGATTGTTAGGAATTATTCAGACAGAAAAAAATACATATTTAAATAATATTGTGAAAGAAATTTAAAATTTATCATCTAGCTCAATAAATAACTTGTGCCATCTCCCTTTCCACAAGCATCATATCAGCAGGGAGTTTGGGACAGAGTGCCTTAATTTAAAATTTCTTTTACTGTGAAAGGATAAATTTCTTTGGTTCTGCTTTACCCTTTTCCATAGTTTCTAGTATTTAAAAGTCAAGAAGTATCCTAATGAAATGTAAATGAGTTGACACAACATTTCTCCAGTTGTCAACCAGAGTAATGTCAACAAAGAGGGTCATAAGGTGTTCACAGATCATATGCAAAGACTGATATCAAGAACAGCAAAATCTTGCTAGAACCTGAAAATGAAAGGGAATGAGTGGTTTACTTCTTTCTGTTTTTACTGTTATGTCCTTCTTCAGCTGCCTTGAGCTCTCCTGTCTCCCTCTGTCTTCATAGTGTTACACACAGGAAAAACAGAAGCAGCTCGAAGCAGTGCGTCACTAGCACCAAGTACTGTGCAGTCAAGGACTGAAATACAAGAGAAAAGCAGAATCTGCACCTACACATTGTCTGCGTCTGAAATTGTCTTTTGCAAGCTTTCAAGTAATAGCAGTTGCCCCTCATCCTTCCTTGCCTTAACCCCACACCACCATGACATTTTTCCTAACATTAATTCTCAGCAGTGCCCCTCCACTGTCCCTTCAGAGCCTCACACAGAAATAGTCAAATACACCTTATGACACAAAATTCCCAAGCCTAAATTGTGCATGTTCAAATTGGGAAGCCCCAGTAAAGATTTCAGGGTTGTGAAAGGTTGTGAAAAAGAAAACGGCAATGTGACAAGCTGTCAATGAAAAAAGGTCCCCATCTATTTGTTGAGTAAAAGATTTCACAGGTCATCTATGAAGTCACCTTACTAATCTATTTGGTAGAGGTGACAGCTACTGAAAAGTCTGGATAAATCAAAACCCCAATCAGCTATTTATATTGAGCTATACATTTACATACTTTAGAAATTTTGTAACTGCTAAGCTATTATAAAAAAATAAAATTCTGAGAATAATTATATACACTGAACATTAAGGTAATATTTTAAAAGAGGTACTTAGAAAATCTCCATAGAAATAAACCAGAATACATACGATATTTCAGTTTAATCTTCTAAGACGCTTTGATAACTTTCAAAAACCAGCATATTACAGACCACTAAGGAAACAGCCCCCTTTCTGTAGGTACTGCAGAAGTGATGATAAAATTCTCGCTTCATTGTGGATTTCCTTACTGGTTTCCTTTTCCAAAAACTCCAGACTCAGGGTTTGTAGGTAAAAAGAAAAATAATATAGGAGCATTTTTTGGCCTGGTCTTGTTTGTTTGTTTGTTGGGGTTTTTTGGTTTTGTTTTTTAATAGTGGTAAAAGGCTGACCTGACCAAATCAGAGCTGTAAAATCCACTTTGGAGCCCCAAGGCTTTTCTAAAATAGCAGAGACTTCCTGTGTAATCACAGAGAGAACACTTCTGTCCCCAGCATGGTGTGTGTGCCATGGAAATCCACTGGGGCTAAAGACTGAAACAGCTCACTGGGAAGGCAAGTCAGCCTGCAACAGTCGTTGTAGCACAATGGCTATAGCACCACTGCCTGCCTGGTATGGAACTAGGGTGACAATAAGTGAATGTCCTTATTTCTGCGCTTGCTCCCTGAGAGCTGATACTTCTTCCCCCTCACAGAGCAACTACACTACCTTTAACTCAGGGAACAGGACCTCTGTCAACACAGCATTTGCTCAGGAAGGATCTGTCCCTTATGGTGGTCCAGGTAATGCAGAACGTGACCAAGTCACAGACCAACCTTTTGATTGGTTTCTTCTATTCAAGTTTAAAATTGTTTAAAAAACCACTTTACAATTTCTGTTTTAAAGTTTCCTTCCCTTTAAACAAGGGATATTTAAACCAGCTATGACACCTAGCACAATTAGTATGACAGCATGATCAAAGGTAACTGTCCCACATCAACCATGTGCACTAACAGAGCAGTAACATGGCCCTTCCCACTGTCTCACCTACTCACTTTCCCGTCACTGTCAGGCTGCTCTCTCCCACAGACTGTGACCATGATAACAGAGTCTTTCCTACAAAGGAACGAATTGAACGTTGCAAACCCTAGGATGACATATTGAGAAGGTCCTGCCCAGTCTCATCATTGAACTAATCTTCAGTCCAACAGGTTTGAGTGCAGTCTTAACTCAAATAAAAGAAATCGGGTATGAGTTGGCTTTAACCTAGATCAGCAGAGCAGATACATTACTATCTCTGTACCAACAGTCATAACGCTTACTAGCTTTACCATATTACCATTGTAAAAATAAAGGTGACATGTATCACAGGAAAGGAAAGTGTGTCTGCTGGCTGAGCATTACATGGTATGATTTTAGGACACTGCTAAAGTTATTACCCCTCAACTCAAATTTGGTAATTTTCTAGATTTTCATTTGAAAGTTTTTAGGGAAGGTTCTCAGGTGCTTTCTTAAGCTAGGAAGGAGAAAAGAAGTGTGTTTTGCAAGAAACTAGCTGGTCCAATTCCAGTTTGATTGATAGAATGTTTTTATGCTGCAAGGGTGATCTTGCAATATTAATTGTTAAGGTGCCTAGAGCCCTTGTATATGCATCTTTTTATTATTTAAATATTGAAATAAATAAATAATATCACTTAAGGAACCAGCAATTCAGATTTTTTAGAATTCTTTCATTAATTTTGATGGTGCTGAACCCCAGATCTGTTAAAAGACTCCAGAAGAATAAGTCAGTTGTAGTCTCCTGTAACTTCTCAATGTAAATACCTCAGCTGTTAGAAATCAAAACTTATCTAGATTTCTTTCATTCATTGGGTTTTTAAATAACTAATGGTGTATTAAATGCTTCACCACAGAAGTCAGCACTTGGGCTTGGCTAAATAATAATTCAAAATTACAAGAACATGTATGTCAGTATACTAAGCTTCCACCCCAGAGGAGATATATTACAGAGGCTCAGAAAAAAAAAAAAAGAAAAAAAAAAAAGAAAAAAACCCCAAAGCAGCACAATTTAAAATATAATTACTGACACAATCTTAACAATAATGTTACAAATGTGATATAACACTTTGGTAAACACACAAATTAGTAAAACCAAGGAGTTAAATGCTTTGATATATTTAAGATCAGGAGAAATGGACCATAATTATTTAATATCAACTTCAATTTTTAAATGCCAAGTACCACTAAAAGGGTAGGGCCTAGGGAACTTTAAATTTAAATGATTATTATGAGTAGAAACAAAGGAAACAATAAATGTACGGATGTTAAAATGCCTCAAAAAAGCCAACTTACGCAGCAGCTTCTTGTTTTGACAACCCTTTGATATTCTTCGCCAAATAATCATCTAAGCCATCTTTGTCTTTGATCAAATGAATCCTAAATTTAAATGAAAAAAATTAAAAGAAACACTGTGAGGTGCTAACATAGACTTCTGCAGCATGTATAATGTATTAGCATTGTCAAGTAGAGCTAAATACTGAAATATTGACAAAGTAATATATCAGACATTCTATAAACACATACAAATATCTTTTTAATTTTTTGGTCTGTAGCTATTTCAAATCTCTTTTCTGAAAGAAAACAGAGTTGGTCTTAGATTCCAAGGACCTGGTTATCTGGTATTTCTGTCTAAACTAGAAGAAATTGTGTATTAGCTAAATCAATACTAATTGATCCAGCTATCCATATTTAAACTGTTTTCTAAACCAGAACCATTACATTTTTTTGTTACCAGTATGGACCAGAGTGGTCCAATCTAATTTGTATTTAACTTTTTCAAAATTAAAAAAATAGAAAATGAACCAAAAAAATCCCAAACGCAACTAAAAATGTTTTCCTTAGTGCAATGCAGACTTTTAATTCTGCTCTCAGCTTCCCACAGTGTGAGAAGCATATTGCAAAAGGTGGTCCACTAAAGGGGGTAATGCAAAGGGCAGTAAAATAAATAGCAAATTTCAGGATGCATGGATCTGATTTTAAAATTTGAGCTGTACATCATTTTACCTTTCACTTCAGCCATCATCTCTTTGTATCTCCACTCTGATACACAAGAGATGCCTTGAATTTTAAAAGATAGTGTGCACTTACTGACCATAAAGTGTATTTAAATAGATTCTGATATCCCGATTGTAGAGGATATTATCTTTAAAAAAGTAATGTGAATTTATTTTTATTCTTCTTTAAAAGGGCATAAAGATTGTCTGGTTAATCACTCAAAGATAAAAGAAATTCAGCATTAGTGTTCCACATAAATTTATTACTTTCCTCTTTCTCTGTCTGTATTACACTGCTGTCTTTCATTACAGGGATGAGAGTAAATGCTTTTCATAATGTTAGCTAATATAAGCATCATTCTCCTTATTGCTCTGAGAATACCAAAGACACTTCATTAAGTTCATTTAAATGAAAACAAAATAGCTAAGCAATGCAGAGATATTTTGACGTGTCTGTACTTAAAACAATGTAATAGTGAAAACTTCTGGCACAAATAGGGTATTTAAATTTGTTCCAGAATTTACTACTACTGAGACGCACCAACAGAGGCTTATGCTTTCAGGCTGCACATAACACAATCCGTATGAGTTGCTGCTGACCACGCAAAATGTACATCTTATGGATATTGCCATAAAAATTAAGTTATAATCAATACCAAAATTTAATCAATACAAAATTTTCACACCAAAATAGTTACAATTCAGGAAGACACAAAATATCAATAGGATAATGAAGATAAGGTAATTATCGTATATTTTAAACTGATTTAAAACTTACTTCAAGATACAACAGGTTTATATGAGATAATAGAAAAATTGAAAAATAGTACCTCTGGGTAATTAAATATGAAGTATTCAGTAGACAACACAAAAAATCCTGGCTGACATTTGTACTTTAAGACTGCAAAAATGAGCTTTCTGCACATCAGTAGCACATAAGAACACACCAGATATGAGGGGGTGGACTAGCAGGGAGTCCAAACTCCCAAACTGAAACAGTCCAACTACAGCAAGCAAACTCCTGGGCATCACTATCAGATTGCTGCAATTTAATCCACACTGCAGTTAAAAATCATCCCAAACTGGAACAAAGAACAGCCTAATGCCTTCTCATTACCTTTTCAAAGGTATTTTAATAAAAAAAAAAAAAAAATCAGGGGAAAAGCCCCTAGAATCTTGTAGGATTTAAAATGTCACCTGCTTGTAGTCAAGGTGTTCATTTCTGAGTTCTGATTGGTAATAGCCTCTAACTTAAAGAATACTACAGCCAAGGGGAAAAAAACAAAAGCAACAACTTGCAAGCCAATTACTGTTTACCTGAGTTCTGCAATACCCTGTTCTGGACTGATGCAACTACAAATATGGTCATCCATCATAAAGAATTTAAGTTACTAAAATAATAAATACTTAACCTGGCTGTTATTATCAATAATGTCAATGTAGCAATAACACAGAAAAAACAGACAGATGATACACAGGAAAAAATACACAGCAGAAAATTCCATCAGCTCAAATAACAATTATTTGAAATGGCTTGTTATATACAATGAAAATTTAAAACAATAAAAGTAATTAATTTGAAGAACTGAGACTGTGACTTGGAACAGACATTGTTTCTTAATAGCGAAGTGAGGTGAAGATGGCATTGGCTAAGAGGCATTGTGTCTTTTCTTCCAGAAGTTGTCACTTGCTTTTTTCCAAACTGCTTTAGCCTTACTTCTCCAGTGTTTCCATTATGACTCACTATATTTCATAAATAGTTTATAAAAAAAAGTCTACTTCACCTGTAAATTGGCTCCTATTTAATTATAAATCACTCACTTATTAAAGACAAATATATTTTAATCCAATGGACACCTATCCCAGAGTTAACATTTACACCATGCACTCCTGTAACTATTTCTACTACCAGTCTACACAGAAAAAAAATAGCTACTGATTTTTTTCTAGAAATAAACTTAATGATAAATACACCTGGCTTTTTAATCAAAGAACAGAACAAAGTTGCATAAAGGACCAAACTGATTCTCACATAACTTTCTATCCCCACTGCCTATTCTGTTAACTCCAGTTTTCTTAAAACTTCCTTTCAAAGAAAATGGCAGAGCTTGTCTTGCTCTAATTGCTAGGCATCTACAGCATGGTCTAGAACATTACAGAATCACATATTTATTTTCTGCAAATACATGCAACTTCTATAGGACTGCTGCAGAATCATCTTGAACATGAAAATCCCTCTGTAAAAGGAAGAAACAAGCCTCCTACATCTGGGGTGAGCTCTCCAGCAATGTAGTTACTGGAAAAAGTGAAAAGTGATGGCTGATGAAGGCGACTCCAGCCACAGAAGATTAAAAATAAATACATAAATTGTAAGACATCACTGCATGTCCTTATTCTATCAGTGTGTGAGAGGACACCTATCAGTATGAGCCCGTCAGAAAGACTGGGCCCAAGGTTACCATGTTTCTAGAGCCTTATTGCTTTTCAACCTGGACACGCAGATACTGAACTCTGAGGTGCCACAGACCTTTCAGCCAAAGGCTAAAGGGAATGCTAGGATTGGAAGAAGAAAATAACCACAATACTTTCTCAAATGCAGGCAGTTCCAGGAAAAAGAGCACTGTGAGGTAGACTAGTAACTGAGAGATCAGTACTCGCAGAGGGGGACAAAAATGTATGGATACAAGTAACTAGGAGGAGAAATGAGTGCGATGGAAAGAAAAGCCGCACAGGCATGTACAAGAAGATGGCTTGAGAGTATTACAGCACTGTTAATACTCTCAGCTATTTAGTACAGGGTAATGTTTTTCAAGCCAGTTTTATTCATTATATTTTGAGAGATGTGAAATTGTTTTGTGCCTGAATGAACAAAAGTCTTGTTTTTTCATACAAATAAGTACATTTTCGATGACCTACATTCATATAAATGCTAAATGTAAATAACTTCCTACGGCTCTTGAAGGGGTTTTGAAATATTAGGATGAAATATCTACGTTAAACAGAACACATTTCCTATTTAATTTTTTTCCTTTTAATTATGAAACTTTCCTAAGAGAGAATTTCCTTGCCTCTGATTTTTGCAGTTTTAAATATTGCAAAAAAGCAAACATAATTTGTCACCTCAGCATAGTTGATTGAAGCTATTGACAGTAAAAATGATACTCTGAAAGAAAAGAGGAACATACCTCGCAAAGTCTAATGAGGGGCAAACCGTCTGCTCTATGAACCTCGGATGCTCCCCTGGGCTCTGTAGGATCGCTTGCGGCAACACATTCATTTTAACTAAAAAAACCAAACAAAACCAACATTACTTGAAACAATGTCTTCACAGTGATGCAGTTTCTTACCCTTCTTGTGCTGCTTTCCAGTCAACTCTTTTGTTTCCAGTGCATTATGTGTAAAACTGGACACCAGTTCCACACAAATCTTTTCAGGCCTCAGCATTACTTCAACAGGACATGATGCATAGGAATGGTCGTGATCTTACTCCCATGGTTTTCTCTCTTTCATTGAAGTGCTTTTGATTTGCACAGGGACAACTGATTAAGGAACCTTACTTGCATGTGATTCCCTGTGCTTCCTTAAGCTATCTAGGTCCAAGTATTAATGACATTTTAAGTTAATACATAAGGTGGAGAAATGACTGAACATGCAGTGTGCAATGCAACAACAGGCACTGTATTAATGTTCAAAATAATACATAACAGTAATAGTAACAATCCTTTGAATAAAAAATGTAAGTAATGCTGTACTTACAACACAGGGTTTTACTTAAAACAAAAGCTGAAAGCCCCACAGTTATGTAGAATTGTCTAGCTCATCGTTTTGAAGTACATAAATGCTAATAGGACTTTTTTGTCATATAGAGCTACTGTGTTTTTTCCCCAAGTATTCAGTCTACACTTCCTACCATTAAAGTTTCAGCTGCCAGTTCCTTCATTTTGCATGTCTGTGATCTGAGGACGTTAGCAGCAGGAGCACCCTTACTTTTAAATTTGGTTTAATGTAGGTATTGCATGCCCTGCTGGCAGGCCTCAAGGCACAAAGTTTTAATAGGGATGGGAAAACAGAGTGTAATAGGGGGGGGAAAGAATTTAACTATTTGCTACATTTAGTGAAAGGAAATGTATTTTATGGGAAATAAATGTTAGATATGAACCAACTTGATACTGAATGATCAACATCAGACTAGCCAATATTTTATATATTAGCCTTTCTGGGATCAAAAGCCATTTCATTGATGTAATATTTTGCTATAGTTATAGTGAAGTAATTTAAAAAATTGTGGTATTCAGAATGAAATAACAAAGACAATTATAGGTTGAAAAGATCACAGGATACAGTATTTTCCCTAAGTCATTCTTTTAGGGCTTAATAATAATGATAACATTTGTTACAGAAAAAAAAATATTATTTATAAATAAACTAATCTACAATCAGAAGCAGCAACATTTTACACAAGCATGTCATAGGAAAAAAAATCAATAGAATAAAAACATATGGGTAATTAATCACTATAAAAGATTATACTGATAGAGAATGACAGGTTGGTATCCAGAAGCACTACAGAAAGGAAAATCTTTTTTTAGGAAGATACTATTCGATGAGAAATAGTAATTAAACTTTGGAACAACAATATTGAAGCCCAGAGAAGATGCAAAGTTTTCTACAAGCCTCTTAATTTTGTGGTATTGAGTGAGAAAAAGCAAACAGACCATGTCTTAATGGCAGCTGTTGAACCTGGCAAGGCAGGAGAGCTGACCATCTGCAGCTATGTGGCAGAAAAGGCAGGGTAAGCAGCTGAAAGGAGACTCTGAAAGCCCTGGTAGAGCCACTGCAACCATGAAAAGCCACAGACTTTGTGGCATGCCACAGACCTCAGGCTCCGGGTCACACCCTCATGGGACCTGGCTGGAGCACACAATAGCTCCTTGCTGGCCCACATGCTGCAGGTTCCCACCCCACAGAAATCAAGTGTATGATAAGACAGGCTGGCATGCACCCAGGTGTCACACTGACACGGGGCACATATCGCAGACATTTTTCTGAGTCCATTACTGCCTCACAAGGATTAAAACTGTTGTCCTGACTCCTATTTCAAATTTTTATTTTAGAGGTGAAAGGTTGCTTTCACAGTGAAATGGGTAGTGCTTTTCCCTCATTTCCAAGGTAACTGTAATCTTTACAGGTAAATCACAAACAGAGACGCTTGACAGAAAGTAACAGCATCACATTCTTCTGAAATACTTGCTATTACATTCACATACATTTCTTTGCTGATCCTTTAAAGACTGCTAACCCATTAATGCTTACATTTATTATAAGGCCCAAGCCACATCTCACTCACTTAATCAAACACGCACAGAATTCAGCAAAAGACAAGGCAGTGCTGCTTGTTTCTAAAGGAGTGCTACATTTGATCACGTCACCAAGACAATCTCCCTACGGGCAGGAATGGCTCCAACGTACATTGACGCTAAAGGTAAAACATCAGCTGATTGTTAACGGCCTTTCCCGTCGCATTTTAGGAAACCTGTTTGTTGCCATCTGGCTCTTCTCAGGGATTTTCTGAGGCATGAATAAACCCGACTGGAGGCCGAGGGTTTCCCAGAAAGGGAAGCAGCCTAGGAAATAGGCATGGCTACACCCAGCTGCCTTTGCCGGCCTATTCGCTGCTACCTGGCACCTCATAAAATACAGGGATGTCGGAGTGTGACAGGACAGACTTACAGCCATGCCGCCTTATTACACTGAAAGTGCTGATACGATTGATTAAAAAATCCTGCCAGCTCCATAGATCTAAATTGTTCCAAGTAACATGGGTGAGGTCACGGCCCCAGCCAGCACTTGGCTTCGCAGCACTGGACCCATATTCCGAACCTCCTCTGGCTTTGTGCCTCTCCAGCCCCGGCTGCGGGAAGACACTCGCCCCTCCCTGCTTCCCGGCCTCCACCCACCACCAGACAGGTACATTTTGGGGTTTTCCCCCTTTACCTGTTAACCATCCCCACACGCGACATACCCTGAAATCCTTTGCTCTGGTACTGCCAGCCTCTTTATAAATAAATAAATAAAATAAATTATAAAATATTAGTTGAACTTTCCATGGGAATAA
>NW_010319463.1:0-3876 GCF_000700745.2 Antrostomus carolinensis | reverse complement strand
CAGTGTGCTCAGTGCTCAGTGTGCTCAGTGCCAGCGCAGCAGCTGAGCACTCTGCAGTTCTGACCCGTGCCTGGGACGTGCAGCCTACAACCAGCCAGCCAACAGGCAGCCGTAGGAACAGCATCGCCTCCCAGAAAACAGCGCATCATTTACAGAATACTCCAGTCTGCACCCATTTACCTCCTCTCATGAGCCAAGTAGGTAAGAAGGATGCAACACAGCCAAGCGGATGGATCTCCATCCATCTCCCTCACTGCTACAGAGAGAGGAAGATGGCACCCAGACCTTTCCTAGCCACTGGCCTACCCTGCCCTGACGGGGCCAGTCCACAGCTCTGTGAAGAAGCCCAGGAAGGGTTTGCTCACTCACCTCTGACATTTTGCCCCACGCTGGCTACCTTGCTTTCAAGGTCTCAGTGTTGAACGTGTGCCAGCACAGCCATGGTCACACTGGCACAACCACTAGACAAGGGTGTACCCACACTGCTGCAGAGTCACAGCCACAGCCCTGGGCACCATGTCCCACTTAGAAAACATCTCCCCATCTGCTGTGGGAGCACCTGGCATCTCCTTCAGCTGCAAATCCAACCACATCACCTTGCTGCCCTTGCTGGAATGCTTTGAGTGCAAAGGAGCAATGCTGGGATAAATTCCTTTGGGCAGTGCTGGTGCTGCAGAGAGCTGCATGAGGTGGGGAGGAAAACATGAGTGGAAACTGAGAGACCCCACCATCGCCCCCACAGCCTGGTAACCCTCCTCCACCCCCACAATCACTTTGCCAACTGATGTTTCAAGCCTGCGCACGTGGCAAATCACACGGCTGGAGCTAGCACCTCTTGTTTCACACCTACAATGCATTTTTACCTTGCTAAAAGTATAAAAATAGCAAAGATTATTTTTTTTAGAAAGACACTCATGCTTCATCAGTTTGCATTTTCATCTGGAAAGCCTTTTAGCAGGGAGGTGTGAGCCCCACGGGGCGCAGGGCTCGGTGGGAGGGCAGGCTGGCGTTTGCACAGCTTGCCCCACGCCAGGTGATCTGGCAACAAGAAAGATCAGGAACTTGTTTTCACAGGAAGATCAAAACAGCACAAGAAGAAAAGCACAACATAGCCCAAAATGACCCAGAATGTCAAAACTGCAACAACAGAAAGTTCAGCCCAAAAATGCAGCCTGTGAGGGCTGTTAGTACTTGGCTTGTTTGTCCCCACTGCGGGTGGCAGGAGAGGGGAGAGCACGGCTTTGGCTGGGGTCAGATATTCAGTGCTCAGCCCGGCGGTCCCGTGCCTGGTCCCCTGCCGTGCCGGAGACCTCTCCCTCCAGCACAGCACCTCAAAGCTTAACTCGGTCCCCTCCAGGCACACCCAGTCCCACAAACCACATCCAGGCAGTGGAACACCATCCCCGCTCCCTAGCTATGTGTGGAAATAATGCAAAACTGATCCTTGCAAAGACAGGAACGTGGAGTGATTCCACCACGGACTAATCACAGGCAAACAAATTTACCCCGTTACAGGGTGCACCGCTAACGAACGGGATCTGCCCTGCGGGGCAGTGCCAGCTGAGGCTGATAGTCTGACACAGCCCCGCAGCTGCACCAGGCTGTCGCTGCTTCCTGCTTTCAACTCTAACAATTGGATATGATTAACCAGGGCTGGATTTACCATCTGGGCACCAAAATCCTGCCAGGACACCCAAAGTGGATACAGGAGCACTCCATGCTCCGAGTGTGGTGCTGCTCTATGGAGGAGAGATCTCAGCATCCATGTTCCTCTGGTCCCAGCTCTCCCTGCCAAGAGCACAAGCAGAAGGGCAGGCAACACTTCTGCTATGGGCACAGAGACCAGAGATGTCTTCTTCCAGCCCAGGACATACATATGTCTTCCCCAACACACAAAATGATGCTCCAGAATGCAGTCAGAGCACCTCAGCAGGGTTGGCTGGGCAAACACACCTCCGGCAGATGTGCTACAGTGACCAGGGACTTGGTTCCGGAAGCCTTGTGACCAGCATGAGAACAGGGAAATCATAGCAACATTACACCTTGTTCATACCAACCTACAAGTTTCAGAGTAAGTCCCCTGCAGGGATTAAAGCAGGGAGCTGCTTTCCCCTAGACTTTCTTCCAAAGACTGACCTGAGTTGAGGAGAAGTCACACCAGCCACGTGCTGCCCACCCTCTGGTCCCCATGGGCAGGGGGCTGTACCTGTACACTGGCTGCATCTCCCTGGCAATCCCGATGACTGCTCCCTCTGGGAAGTTGTTGAACTCATCAAACAGGTCTCGGATGTTGGTCTTGTACTTCAGGTCCAAGTCTACCTGGATGATCTGTGTTATTTCTGAAAGCACAAAGAGGAAAAATCAGTTACACATGACAAAATCATAACCAGTGGTTACCAACGGTGACACGACAAATTACACCCAACGAGGATTTGGTGCAATCAGCCCTGTGGGTAAGATTCTGCCAATTCAGGGCAAGGGCAATCCAGCTGCAACCTCTACATAAAGCCATCAACCTTCAACCATGACAGCATTTACCACTCAGCATTTTAGGCATGATTTACTTTGGAAACCATTTCGGGTGACCTCCTGCTTCTATCCACTCCCTCCTTCCTTCCAGAAGACAGGTATTCCATATGACTGACAAAAGCAAGAGGTAGCTCCAATCCAGCCACCCCCTTTCTGGAAGTGCTTCTGCAGGAGCAGCCACACAAAACCCCACGTCCACCTTCTGGGAAAAGCTACCAACTCCATGAGCATTTCCCACCTCCAGTCCCCTGAGCATCCCTGGCTCAAAGCATCAGAGCAATTCCCATCATGGACAACATCAATAACACAGTCAGCCACATGACACCCTCAGTCACACCTGCACAAGCTCATTAGCCTGACACAGGCTTCCCTGAGGGCAGAGATTACAGCCCCTGCCTGCTCGTGGTCTGCAGCAGCCTGGAAAACTTCATTATGGCTGGTGGTACTCTGTCAGAGACAAGGAGGGTTGTGCAGACATGGAAGCATCTACCACTTGTGGGGAAGGTCAAGAGCGAGGAGAAGCTGGAGGACATCATTAGCAAGGCCAGGCCTAAGCTCATTAACAGAGTGAGACCCCTGCCTGCATTTGTCATAGTCTCCTCTGCAGCACACAAGACTGATCAATGGAGAAGTTGCTTGGGAGAGGGTGCAGGAGACACGTCTCATCACGACTGCTTGTTCTGGGTGGATCCGGGGATGTTGAACGGATTGCAGCAGGCCAAGAGGAACACAAGAAATGCAAACGCTACGACAGATCAGACCATCCCCTGGGTTCCCCCAGTCCTGGCCAAAGCCACGGTCATCTTCTGTCCAGCCCTGCTCAGGGACCGTGAGTGGAGCCGAGCCATTCCTCATGGCATTATACAGTGCCCACACTATTTACATGTGTTATAAAGCCAGGAGCAAATTGGACGGGTTGTTCAGCACTCGGCGCTAATTGAATTAAAAAGACTGTGTCAGCCTGTTTCAGCCCCTACTCAGAGGTGCCATCACAGCTTTCTGCAGGCTACGTGTGCATGTCACCACTGCTTCCACAGCAACCAGCAAACGAGGCCCTCATCCTTCCTACCGCCCAGCACCTGCAGGCAGGAGGATGAGCCCAGCCTGCCCTCACCCTCTGCTGCCTGCACCCTCCGTGGCTATGGGCAGGGGCTCCCACCAGGCTCCAGCCTGCACCCCACTGCGGTTCCTCACCCCCTTACCCCACCGTGCTCGGGACAGGCTGCTGGCTACCCCCAGTCTGCTGAAAGCAGGAGACATTTGCTCTGTTTTCAGCCCCCAAAGCCACCACTGGGACTGGAGACCTGGGGACACACGTCAGGGTGAGGAAGTTGACAAGACCTTCTA
>NW_010319462.1:0-29729 GCF_000700745.2 Antrostomus carolinensis | reverse complement strand
TGGCTGCAAAGTACGTGCTCGTTTCGGCTGGAGAGGGGTCGGGACCGACACTAAATTCACATGGATGCCCAAAGGATGACGTTTGTCTCCTGCCTGTCCATACAGCAGCTCTGCCTGAGAAAGCTCCTTACTTTTGTATCCCTGAATGTCGAGGGGTCTGGTGTGCTAGAAGGAGTGGAAATCACCTGACATTTTAGGTCTCTGTTAAGCTGCTCTGGACAACAGAGAGAGGCCACTGCTGGGAAGCAGGTAGTGAGATTTCCCTTGCCAACCCTTGGCTTGATGGCTTTTTCCCCCGTTACTTCCTCAGAACCAAGTCCTGTCAGCAGATGTCTTTTTCTTCTAACAAGGAAACCATTTATCAACACCCTGAAGCCTCTCAGATTCATGTGAAGATTAGTTGAGGGAGAGTCCTAGACAGCTCTCGGGAGACATCAGATACTGAAAGTGAGCAGATCAGGTCTGGCTGAATAATAACAATAACCAGTGATCTAAGTTCTCTACTGCAAACCACTCTTCCACCTAGCCTGAAATCTGGGGTCTGCTAACTTTTTCAGTAGCATGAGGTTGGGAGTATTATTCATGCTAATTTCAGAAAATCTGTTCCTCGTGTTGCTGTCTCCAAGTTTAATTTTAATGTTGAATACCACAATTTGCATGTGAAATCTTTTGTGCTCCAGAAGATTATAAGAAAATGAAACCAAGTCCTACCATCTCAGAGCAGTGTTTTGTGATAACAAAAGTAACAGGCCTTTGCTTTGTTGAGCACTATCTTGAGCATGTTGGGGATTTTCAAAGCAGAAGTCAGACATCCCCTTCAGATCTTATCGTAAAGGGGTGTGTGTGTTTCTGTAGCTCTGAGCTGCGGTTACTGTCTGTCCGACATTTTTTATGCATTCTGGTCATTTGGAGTCACAGCTGCCAGGCACGGTCCCGTAAGCTGTTCCGAGGGTGATTGTCTCAGTGTGTTGAGTGCTTGCACTTGACACTGTACTTGCTCTGCTCCAAAAACATTGATCCTCGGAACAGACCATTAGTAGGGCAGCACACAAAGGTAACTCGTGGGCACAAAAGAAGGCCTATAAGTGGGTACTACATCAGCCATGATACAAAGTCCTCTTACACCAGAGAAAAGTACTGTGGTAATGTGCCTTGCCACAGCATCTCTGTCTGAGCTGAGTGTGGCACTGCTGGGTCAACAGGGGCCAGGAGAGAAAAGAGGTCCTGAATGCAAGTGACACAGCTGGGAGCCCTGACTTGGGTGCAGTCCTGTCTTGTTTGCTGGTACTGTGATATATTTCAGTATTTGTGGAAGCTCTCAGTCAACACACTTGAGGTGTGGAGGCTTTTGTCAGAGTAGGATAGCTGTCTGCCAGCCCTTGCCAGGGGCACGGTGCAGGGCTGGGAGGCATTACCTGAGGCACAGCGGCAAGCCCCTGCCTTGCTCTTTGAGGGAAAGCTCAGCAAGCACTGGGAGTTTGGTTTGGTTTGGTCTGACAGTACACTTTCAGGTTAAAATGTGAAGTATTGCAATAATCCTGTTATTCCTATGCCATTAAGGGACTGTGAAGTTATTTTAAGAAGTCACCTGAGAATTTCTGTAGCATGGCCTAAGTTCACAGATACCTGGACCGTACTTCTGCCCCAGAAAGGCTGGCCAGTGTTGCAGTGGGCCTTTGCTATTGCAGGGGTCCTCTGAGTATTACTGAAGCCAGACCAAGCCCAGCAGCAGTCTGGTGGCCACAAGGTCTGAGATCTTGCACTGATATTCTTCCTCTTGCCTGGCTGTACTGAGGTGCGAAGGCTGCTGAGAAAGGCACTGTGTCCTCAGGACCAAGTGGGATCAGTAAACCATGCAGAAGCTTTGCCCTGTTATCCCAATCAGCTTGTGGTTTTTAACTGCTTAAAAACAAAATAAAACCTATTTCTTCTGGCTAAGAGCTGGAGTGCTTCAGCAAACAACTGTCTTGCACGCAGAGTGGAGATGCTTATCTTCTCAGCGTTTCCATGCTCCAGAAAGATGTATGAAGTGCTGTGGACCATCATTTTACTGGGACAAATTAATTTCCCAAATGATTCCCTGGCTTTTGGGAGTTTTTGGGGTTCATTTGCTGCACATCCTTCAGTCTGTTGTCCTGTCGCTAGCAGGAGGGGGAAGTAATTTTGGAGAAAACATCTTAGCAGTTTTTGTGGTTTTTCTTCATTTCCTACAGAAAAGCCTGAGAGAGCCAGGAGGTTTTGAATCCTTAACCTGTTGGTCTTTGGAAGATTTCTCTCAGTGTCTATGCTCTCGAGGCCCTGTTTCTTGGTCACCCAAGGAAGCAGAGGGTGTAGATATGGTGGAAGGTGTATTTTTGGCACAGAGTTTGCTGCATAGACCAATATATCAAAATACCACCCAGTATAGTTCGTCAGGACTTGATGTGTCACCTAGTAACAGGCTTTGCAATTAGATCTCTCTGTCACTCCTGCACGTTAAAAAATCCTCCCAACCTTGGGAGGACTCTGCTGCTGTTGTCTGCCTTGTAAGAGCTGCTCTGGCTTATTGGCACAGAATGTTTTGTATTGACCCCAGTAACACAAGCGTTCCAAAGCCATGGAACTCTGGGACACATATCCTCCTCAAATGGCTGCATTTGGCATCTTCTCCTCCAGTGTCTGTCAGGCAGCTCCACATGCTGAATGCCTCTGGCGCGTTGCTCTATGCGAAGGGATATCCTTCCTGGTGGCTTTCTGGTACCTGTTTCTGGTGACCTGCCCTTCAGTGGGAGTTCTTGCAAGCTGTGAAGCATAAGGAATTTTGCTTCAGGTACTCTTGTCACTTTGGGTTGGTGGTGGCTTAACATCTGGAGTAACAACCTAAATCTTTACATGCATGTTTACATACAGCCAGTCACCTGAGTAGTGGTAAATCATCCCAGTTAATGAAATTTCAGTGTGGCTTTAGGTAACTGTTGTTTTTCATAAACAAATGGTTTTGCTGAGTGTGTTTCTCCGTAAGGGATGGTTTGAGCAAAGTGCTGCTGACAGTTGTGAGCACGCAGCGGTGCTGTTTCAGATGTTCCATGTCCCTTTGATGTCACACTCTTTGTGGTAATGCAGCATAGTGGTGGTTAATGAGAAAGTGGCGTGCGCCGTCTCCTGTCATTCCCGCACAAGAGCTGCTGGTTCTTGCACGTGTCTTTAATTTTGTGTACGAGCACCCTGCTGAATCAGTGGGCAGCTTCAGTGAGACTCTTTCGAGTGATTTGTTTCATACAGCAGCGAACAAGCAGCCTGACCCAGCACAGCTTCAAAGAATGACATTTTTAATATTTTGATTGACTCAAAACAAAAAGAGATGAGACTCCAGCAGCTTGGAAAGACGCAGTTACTGTGGTAGGTGTTACCCAGTGATTAATGTCTCTTACTTTAAATCCAAACCTCTCGGCTCCTTTCATACATTTTTGCTAGCAACAGCAGATCCTGTGCCAGTCTGCTTGGCCTGAATTTCTTTAGGTGCAGAGACTATTGCCAAATTTGGTTTCCTGGCAATTTTGGGCTTAGGAGTTCAGCTCTGACTATGTATTCAGTTCTCCATATTCTGCCTGGAAGTTGTTGATCTGTTGAGCTGATTTATAGAATGTGTTATTCTGCTTTCCTGCGGCATTTTTACTGTATGGAAAACATTTTGTGCTTATTATCACTTGCCACATGCATTTAATCTATTTTTGGTAATTCTTCAGGGCCCATCACCATGGTATCCTAGCACCAGTGAGCATAATGCCGATATCCATTCAATATGAACCGCTGATGCACAACTCCTTCTAATATTAACATAGCTTCATTATGTTACTTATTTTTCATTTCTCAAATACAAGGCATTTGTGCTGTTTGTTGTTTGGTTTTTGGTTTGGCTTTGGGGTTTTTTGGGGTTTTTTTAAAGAAGACTTAATGCTAAGACCATGTGTACTTTAGACAGAACTATTTCTAAATGGCCAAATGGAATTAATGAACCCAGTGGACTGGGCCTGCCTGTTACTGCTGGCTATGCATTATTGTGTTGGTGATACACTTGGGATGACTTATTTTTTTTAATAAAAATCTGTATCACTCTAGTGACACAAAGTGGCCAAAGTGCCATGGGTAGCTCTGTCTTGTAGCACTATCTAAATAATTTTTCATACATGCTGCATACTGTAGTCTGTAGAGCATGAAAGAGGTTGCCAATGTGATGAGAGGCACTGGTATAACGTATAGGGGGAGATGGTCACTAAACCTGATGCACAGCAGTGGATCCAAACGTGTTGACTGCTGTCAATCACCAGTGTAGTTCACTGTCCTACTTCTCGCCCAGCCGACAGCAGAATAGTAATTCACTAATTTCTAACTTTCTCTGAGCTCATACTGTTGGAAAATGAAGTGCTCAGGGGACATAAGTGATGACCATGTAGAAGATAACACTGTAAGAGGTTGTGATTCAGCTCAGTTTCTTTCAACATAACACAGAATTTTATGAAGGCAAATGGCTTTGTGCAGGACAATAATAGACACATTTAACAATTTCAATGTTTTTCTTATTACCTACATTTACCTCCTGCTAAATCGTTATGGTAATTATTCTGAACTAAATGCTTCACATCAAAAATGTGAATGAAAACGAGGCTGTGTTTATTCTTTTGGCAAGTACAAGTTCAGGGTAAATTTAAAAGACATGAAAGTGGACTGTGTGGGGAAAATATAATCGCCTTTGGATCAAAACCGAGCCAGTAACCTTGCACTGCTGCAAAAGTCTGTGGTGGGAATGGCTGAGACTCTCTTGCACATGCTCAACTGGTATGCAAAGAAAAAGCAGTTCTGAGAGCCAAGCAGTATCTCCTGGGGCTAGTGCTGGTGTTGAGTCTCAGCCACGTTCTGCTCCTAGTGTATGTGTCCTACCAAAAGTGAAACGGTGGCTTGATATTTTAAGGCCAAGATCCACAAAGGTCCCAAATGACTTGTGTGCTAATGAAAAATAATTCTAAAACTGAGTCTCTTGTTCCTTCTCTAACAGTGGCAGATCACCCCCTTCCCCTTTTGTGTGTCCATGGGTACCTTTGTACTATGTCCCTGTGTCAGTGGAAGGCAAGTGGCATTTTATGGACAAGTCTAGCTGTGATGTGGGAACTTCTAAAAAGTAATACAAACATATTTTCATTATGCCTAGAAAATATTAACAGAAGTATAGTTAGTCTCTTGGCAGAGGATACTTTTAAAGTTTCTCTCTAGCTGTAGGTGTCCAGTCTCAGTTAATTGTCCATGTTCCTTGGGGAGGGAGTGGGTATCTCTGGGGCAAACACCGTTCGTTTGTCTCAGGGCGGGACCAAGTCGTGCTCTACATTCCAGCTGCGGCATGTCACTCCATGTTTACCAGGCTCTTGCAGGATATAAGCTGTTGTGATTGAAAATCAAAGCAAAACAAGAAACTCTAGCATATGGTACCTAGGATGGATTTAGACAACAACTCACTGTAAAATGTATTATGCTGACCATGGAGGCAAGTGCCACCTTTGCCAGTAAAGGCAGTATTTCTTTTCCTTAGTTTTAAATTATGTAATTTTTCTGTAGAATATTATCCTAATAAGACTAAAAGAAAGTTTAGTCTTTCCAGCATTTGCTGGAATTGTTGTTTGCAGTGTTCCAGTTAACTCTCTAATTTCTTCGAGTAGTCCAGAGTGTCATGGCTTACCAGAGGCCAGGAAAGATCATTTCTGTGTAGTCGTGGAGCTGGAGGGACCTTGAAAAGCTCTCAGCCAAAGGCAGGGTCAGTACTATCTCTCATTTCTGAAGGGTTCTTGCGCAAAGTGTTCCTGGATGCTGGCAACTTTACAGCTTTCCAGTGCAAGCTGTAGCTGTTCTACTTTCCCTTCACCATGAGTTTATCTCTCTCGCGTCTAAACTGCATCTTCCCAGCTGTGCAGTAAACTCATCACTTCCTACACTCCTCCGTACATTATGGACATTAGAAGGTAGATTCTTCCTTTCCTTCAAGCCACAGACTTTACATATCCAAAAACTGTTTTCATGGGTTCCCCAATCTTCATTTCTTTAGATGAAATAATCTTCTTCCCTCTCTTCCCTGTTGGTACAATTTTTTGGCCCTTTAATAATTCTTCTTGTTCTGTGGATTCTTTCCAGTCATTTCCAATATTTCATCAGGTGCAGTGCCTGGCCCGCAGACAGGTGTGGAGAAGATGGGATCTGGGAGCTGTATGATTACTCGTCTACTATCCTCTTTCTCTTCCCTTCTTTCTCTTTCTGTTCGTTATGTTAAAATCACCACCCTGGCAATTTCAGCATCATTGCCCCTCGTCATTGTTTGAGTCATGGGGTGTGACAAGCTGCTGCCTGTACAAGTTATTTTCCTCCTGTAGTTGTGGAGCTGATTCTTCCTGACTGGAAGAAGCATCTTTCAGTTTTCCCAATTGAATTCCCCTCTCTCCACCCCCCATTTCTGCAAGCAACCAAGAAAGTTTTTAAGTTCAAACCTATCCTCCAAGATACTGACAGTCCCATCTGTCTTGCCTCCCAACTTGCAGTGCCTTGAAAGGCTGTGGTCTCTTTTCTTCTGCCTCTTTGTATTTTTCTATCCTCAATGCAAGCCCCAAACAGCAAACTACAGCCTGAACATAGTTTGCTTATGACAGTATCAAGCCAAGTAATATTGATCTGGCTACCTTTTATCTTGGCAAGTAATGGCTGGAAATGATAAGGACCTGGGGGTCTCCCACTTGACGCATCCAAAAGCTCAAACCTCGTGAGCAGCAGGACCTGGACATTCCAGCACCAGCACATAAAATCCCTGTGTCAATAGTAAAACACCAGAATAATCTACCGAGTGACAGGTCGGTCATCCTTTTCACTAATACTGAAACTAGGTATGTGTTGTGATTCAAACAGGCAGTTTGAATCTGAAACCAACTTTCACTTTGCAGACATGTGACATGCTGACATTTATTCTTTTCAATCTATTGCATGAAATTAATACAATTTCTTTTAAAAATTAAGCACGGGCTGGCTTTTTCCTCTCTCCCCTGCTCCTACCAGGCTCAGGGAAAGCCTGCCACATAATGTATGTAAGGAATTCACGCTGAACACACAAGCTGGGCTGGAAGGATCCAGTCCAGCACTCTGCCTCTGGGGTCTACTGTACACTGCTTACCCACCACTGTGGGCTTCACACCGTTTCCACTGGAGTTTGGTGGTGAATAATTCATTTGGAGCAGCTGTGGCTCCAGTAAGCACTGGGGCGACTCAGACTCCCAAGCACTCAGGATAAAATTTTTCCCCAGCTAAACGAGTGCTTTTGTTGGCTTTTGTGGTTTTGCATTTTGCTGTTTTAGTACCAGAATGAACTGCTTTGCTGGGGTACTTTCTACTTGTCATTCCAGTGACATTTTGATAAGATATATGTTGTTTAAAGAGGAGATTCGTATTTTTGGATAATATCAAGCAGTGGTCCAGGGCCTTGCAGAGACTCAGGGGGACAGTTCAGAAGACCTAAGGTCAAAGGGTGACTGCAGCAGATGTGACCTGTGTGTTACACAGCTCTCTTGCTCCCTGCTCTTTCAACAACTCGTCTGCTGGTAATCTCACAAACAATGCCCTCGAAGGGGAATAACAATTTACAATGAGCTTCCATCAGGTGGTGGAGGGCAGTGAGCCATGATCTTGGCCTCTCCTTCTGCCATTTGCAAGCTGGCATCTTTTCCTGAGCAATGCCTGGATTTTATCCTCATGTTCAAACTCTGAGTTATTCTGTTTTCTGTCTTCCCTGTTGAGAGTCCAGAAATAAAATAACCTCCTAATCATTTCTTCTGTAACTGTATAACTGGAAATGTAAGTGTAAAGGGAAATGTAAAGTCTCTTCCTGTTGCTTATTAATCAATGTAATACATTTTCTAGTCTCAGAGAGATTACAGTAGTATTTTATGTCACTTTTTTCTAATCTGTTTTCTCAATTATCAAATCCCTTGGAGAAAAACTTTTCAATTCAGTCATCAGAATAGCTAGAGTTGCTTTATGTGCTGTTTCCATTTTCATTACTCAACTCTCTATCATGAAGGGCAAAGAATAACACTTGTATGTCTATTCTCAGCCCATCAAGGAACACAGCAAAATGCAGACTGCCAAATTGCTGGTTTAGCCAAAGTCCAGGGCTATTGTACTGTTCAACTCTATATTTTTATCAGCTTGTGTTTCAGGCTTTCTGTGTATAAGAGTTTACATCTAAATGTTGCTTAAAAAGTCCATAAACAAGAGAAGGAAGGAAAGATCCTAAAATAAGGCCAAAGAGACTAAAGCATGGCTTCACTGTCATGGTCCAATCATTCTTTCCATTAGTCTCCAGGATTATAAATGAGTGACTCTACTATTTATTCTTTTTGTCTCACTGAAGCATTTGGTTAAGCCCATAAATGCATGAGTCTGTAAATATGAAAAGACTTGGCATTCGATGCCTTTTGTCATGCCAGCAAGGTGGCTGGTTCCTGTTTTCCTCTTAATGTTTCTGTTCCTAAAACACCTTGCTATATATTCCCTGCACCAGGATTATTTTGAGGCCATGGCCATCCTTTCTGTGTGAGCCCAGGATCCACTTATGCTGAGGGAATTTATGATGATACTTTCCTTGCTTTGCACAGCTAGAGTAGTAGAGGAGGGAGAAAGAGACCACAGGTGGATGCCAGGCCTGGCTCTTAGTGGGTTTTACTCCAGAGGTGCCTAAATCATGCAGTGTGTACTGGCATGCAGGCTTCTTCAAACTAGTCCGGTTGTGAGAAGCTGTTGCTGCTGCCTGCAGCTCTGCTTGTGGGCAGTGGTAGGATGGGAACTACCTGGCCCAGGGAGCAGGAGCAAATCTGGGCAGTGACCAGCCAGGCTGTGCCAAGGGCAAGTGAGGGGTCTTGGGCTGGTAACACAGGCGTAGCTTTTGTGGGAGCAGAGATAGGGATAAGGAAGGAGGTGGGGGTCCCAGTGTGTGGGTATGACTTGAGGTTGGAGTTTAGGTTTGGGCAGACGCTCTAGTGAGAGTGGACATGGGCTTAGGGACCACTTCTGGGAGGATGACAGTGGTGGGAACAGGGCATGGAGATGGATGGGAATCCTTGGCAATGGTACTCACAGCTGTGGGCAGTAGCAGAGCACCCTACAATTTTGAACCCTTGTTTTAGTCTGTTCTGACACTCTCTGGGATATATATAATGTGGAAACAGAAAACCTTTACATTCAACCCACTGCAGAGAAGACAGATGTTTCCTCCTGGTAAGGGAAGCTTTCAGATGACAGATATTGCGAAGCACACCTTTTAAAAGAATTCAATTGTGCACCAATTAGCCATAATGAAATGAGTTTAGCGTGGATGTTTTCATATGGAAGTGAGCATTAGCTGCTGCAGTGTGCAGTGTGAATGGAAGTATCCTGCGTTACAGGGCTCCGCAGTGAGAGGGTCAGAAGCGTAATCGTTTGCAGCTGTTCCAGGCTTGTTTCCACTGTCAGTGTAAATACTGGGGATGAGTGCACCGGCCGGCTAGACTTCGGGCTGACCTAGACGGCTTCTGGAAACTCAGGATATGCCATTCTTAAAAGCCTCTTAATTTTTCCCATCCCACCCTCATTGAAAACATTCCTCATTCAGCCAAAATGTGAAGGAGAGAGCAAAGGGTCCAGTTCAGCTCCCGTTGAGAGCAGTGACCAGTCTCAGCCAGGGCAAGAGCTGGCTGACAGCGCATGACAGCAGCATGACAGCACACCAAACCAGCCCAGTTCGGGTATTTAGAAATCCAGGGTAGTGTCCACGGTTCCCCACCAATTTTCTTTGAAGCTCTCGAGTCAGACTCTGTTCTGGTGCTGATGGAGGGGCCTCCCAATTTGGGAACAAATTCCTTTACACCCTCTGAAGAGCTGGTTCATTGCACAGGTCTGCAACAACAACAAACAACAGCAAAAAGGCTCTTATGTGAATCATTCTATCCACTCCATAGTCGGCACACATAGGTTATAGGAACAATATCCTTTGATTCCTACAAAGAATATTGTAGATCATTTCCTATTTTAAGAAATGAACAAAGAATGAAAAGGGTTTTATTTTAAAGAAAATAGTTTGAAATGAGCCTGACCATGGCGGCACCTGCCAGGTTGGTGTTTGCTACTCGGAGTAGACACATTTTAGCCACAAATGGGTGGCAGAGGAAAAACCGCTATCAGTGTAGTTGTTTATTTCTGGGGCTGATCACTGGACTTGTTAATTTCTTGTTATTTTATAAATTGGTAAATTTTAGACTTGTGTGTGTACACAAGACAGATTTGTGTTTGACTGGCTGTCTGAAAAGTGATTCATCCAGAGGGAAAACAAATGGGTCAGCCCTTGAGACAGGTTACCAAGAGCAGTGAGATCACCGTGGTCATCCCCATTGATTACCATGGATCCTCCTAGATCTGTTGGAGCCTTTGGATGCTCAGGTTTTTAAAGCCTGCAGTCCTGGAAGTGTATTCGGGAACCTATTAGAATCTGTTTGTCACCTTATGTCTGTTGTTGGGATACAAGGTCCCAGATCTGGCAGCGCACACCCATGTTTTTGGTGCAGCCTGGGATGTTAGCTTGTTAGGAAGCCCTGGGGGTGTAAGCCAGACCTGCTGCCTGTGAGTACTGACTACTACTGCGTACAGTGGACCTGAGGCTTCGAGTTGTGGTGACTTTGGCAGCACTGCCCCTTATTCTAAGGACTGAACTTGACCTCTAGAAATCATATTATGCCTCTGCAAGAGTTAAAATTGATGAGAAAAGGCTTTACAGAGCCATTGAGTAACATGTATTATCCACATGAATACATTATGGCCATAGGACCCAGCCTCAGTGAAAAGCGACCTGGTGCATGATAGCTTTTAAACTTGATTTCTGTTCTCTCTGCTGCACTATACAACAGGCACGAGTGATTATCTGTGAACACACCTGCCAGTTAACACCTCTGATATTATTGTCCCACTGTGCTAATGAGGAAGAGAATGTAAGATTTTGTACCTCATTTTCACCATGTGCAAGCTTTTATTTTTGTGATAGGAACTCCATTTGAACAATGTGCTTCTGCGCATGCTGCTGCCCCAGTGCTTGCAGCTAGCAACTCCTTTGATTCGGGTACAGGCAAATTAGCACTTCTCTTTCTTTGCAAGTTCCTCCTCCCCATTTATCGCCAGTTTATGTGGAAATATGTTCAGTTGGCTATACTCAAAGTAGGGTTTCCAATGAAAAGGTAAATTTGTTTCCCATATTTAAATTATGCCTTTGAGATATGAAAGATCTTGCTGTTTGCTGTGAAGTATTGAATAGGCTTCTTGCTAGCATTTGGGGATGGAAGGAACCAGGAAATATTTGTGAGTCTTGTTGCAAGTCAGAAGAACTTGGCAGCACACCCCTACACAGGGAAGGAATGCTTCCCCACTCGCTTCTGGGGTGGCCCTCCCACAAATAAATAAGAGGACCAGTCAGACTGAAAACTAGCTGTCCACCCTAGTGTGGAATTTGCTGGGTTTTGAAACTCCAGGTAGGATGATTTGCTGTTAGCCTTTCTTCCCTTTCTGGTCACTGGTGGAAGATCTTTGTTGGATGGAAACCTCTTAACTTGATGGCTTGGGGTGCAACTGTAATCCTGGAGAAAGAGGATCATACCCACTCTGCTGAGGGCAGCCAACATGAGAGCTTCCAAGTCAGGTAGCAGAGGAGGGGGACAGGCAGGGAGCCTCTGTGTTGCAACAATCTGGGCTGTCTCCTGCTCATAACATAATGTGATCTGAAGCCTTCCCAAAGTCACGGTTGCTCTCACCAACTCCATGTGGGTCATCACAAGGCTGTTCAAGATAAGGAAGGTGTGCTCAGGCTGGTGTGATCTTGCATCAGAAGTGTTTTACAGAGGGTGCCAGTCCAGCTCTGTGCCAATAAAGTATCTCTTCTTGGTAGTGCCCTCCTCCTCACACCAGTGACACCAGTTTTAGGGCCAAAATCTGCCTGTTCACTAGCAGTTTCCAAAGGGCATCTCAAAAAGGGGTGTAAAATACAACAAAAAGACAATTTAGGTGGTGATCATTTAGGTCCTCTGCAGCGGAGCAGAGAGGAACTGCCCTGTGTCCTGGGATGCTGCACAGGGGTGGTGTGCTCAGTGCCTCTGGTGGGCTGCAGCTCTGGGTCCCCACCTGCGAGTCAGTAATGTGCTGCCCTCACCAAGGCATGGGGCAGCAGTGGACTGAGCAAGACCCAGGAGCCAAAAACCAGAGGAAAACATTCCAGAAAATCTTGAGAAACACTGATGCTGTGCAGCAGGGTCTGGCATACTCCTCTGTCGTTTGCTTGTGTTTGGGCTGCCAGGTGTGATGGCAGCAAGCTGATGCTTCTCTGCATTTTTCTTAGGTGGACACGAGTTTCTGCCACTTGAGACAGGTGCACTTATCCTGTAGTGATGTGTATGGCACAGCCGTGTGATTTCAGGGATGTTTGCAGGCACATAAGCAGTTTAAAATAATGTGAATTGCTTGTTCCATTACCAGAATCACACTGTAGATCCCCCTTTCTAATATAATTTACAACTAAAAATAACTTATATATTGTCCACTAAAATGCAAGTCATTGATAGAATATTAATGGAATACTAGAAAATAAACATATGTATGTGTACATGCATGCATTAAAAAAGCCTTTTGCCTCAAAATTTTGAGCCAAAAAGAAAATCAATTTAGCATCCTAAAGTTTTGCTATTTCTTGGGTAGAGCTGATTTTTTTTTTTTTCCCAAAATTCTGTAGCATTGAATAATCACTTTCACACCATTGGTTTCACTTTTACACCACACTACAGCTTTTTAAAGCTGTAAAATAGAAAAAAATGAAATATGCTGGCTTTTCCAAAGAAAAGAAAAGCTGTCTGTCAGGATAAAGTAAAAATAAGGATAACAAAAAATATATATTGGGCTGCTTCTTAATGTGTTCTCTGCCACAAATGACTTCCAAACATTTTAGCAATGTTCACCTTAAAGAGCTTTAGTGATTCGGTTTCACTTCCAAATTTATTAGGTTTTTTTTAAACTAGTTTTGCTAAAAGACTATGTTGACAAATTTGCAAGAAGGAAAAGGTTACACAGTCAAGTAAGAATTCATTCCTTGGTTATACATTGCTTCATTCATATTTTTCATAGAAACAGATGAAACTTAAATTCCAGTGTGTGATGCTAATGAAAGCGATAGTCTAGTCACAAAAGTTTGGGGTTTTTTTCCCCCTGATTTTGTGTCTTTTTCCAATTGATGTTTATTTGTCTTGCTGTCTGAATTGGTTTTGGACACTGACCTTACGATGTTTCCCTAACTTGAGACCTCACGAAGTGAAATACAGTTTCCTTAGACCCATGAAGGAAACAAATTAGATGGGACAGGTTATTTAGATCACATTGTGCAACAAAACTGAAGGGAAAAGTCTCTGGCCTAACTCCAGGCCAGCTGTGGCTCGTCGGACGCAGCTGACTCAGAGGATATCAGACAGTCCGAGCTGGAAGCCACTGTGCATGGTGACGGGGTGGTTTGGAAAAGGCTTCCAGCTTGTTTTTGAGGGGGCAGGGAGAGGAAAAACAGTGCAAAGCCAAGTCACTTCTTGCATAGTTCAAAATAACCTGTGTGATGGGGGACCCAGAGGTTGAAATAAGTAATTACAATACTGCCTGGTAATAGTCTGTGCCTGAGTTGCAGCAGCCAAAGCTTTGAGAGGACCCGTGTCAGGAGTTGGTCTGTAAAAGTGGCTGCGATTGCTGGAGGCCACAGTCTGTTGTACTTCCATCTGTAGCTGGCTGAAGCCATCCCTAAAAATAGATGCCTGCCTGTGAGTCACAAATTACCGGTCTGAAAAGAAAGTAGATTAGTAGCCCTCCACCTTGAGTATGTTTGGGATCTTCCCCAAGATGTATTATGGGGGAGAGTCCCTGTCTCAGCTCCACATGGGTACCTGCAGGCTTGGCAACGCCATGGGCTGGGAGCTGGCTGGGGTACTGGTGTCAGTGGTGGCCGGCGGGCTGCTAGGTGCTCTGTTTTCTCACAGGGAGGTTCCTTTGTGTGCTGGTCACTTTAAGTGATGAGCTTAATGCCAAAATAGCAAAGACTGGAGGCTGGCTGTGGGGAGCAGCCAGTTCCAACTCATGATTACCACCTGTGTACCATCAGCACTCCGCATCACTCTGTCCCTGTGCAATGGATACGGTAATAGGGGTTCAGAGAGAAAAAACTTTATAGGTGACTATTGGCATATACTGTCTGCAGTGCCCCTTTGCCTCTTCTTAAGGATGCTGCCTGAAACTCTGTTTTTCTGAGAGTTAAAGTGTTTCTTTGCTTAGAAAATTGAACATCTTAAAGAAATTCACCTCCACTGGTCCACGTCATACTGTGTCTTTTTGGCAGAGGATCTAAGAGTGGGACTCCCTTCATTTGGGACACTGGGTTGACTGAACTTTTAGGTAAAAATAGCGTTTGCTTCTAATTTGTTCCACCTCTTTTAAAAAGGACAGTGGAAGGGTTGAGCGGCTTGTGAGTCCCTCAGACATATGATCTCTTCCACACAGAGCCCCTCTGTTGGCCTTGGCAGGACTGGCAGCTGGAAAGGGGAGGTTTAGCTGCTGGAGTAACCACACCATTTGCTGGGAAAAAGTTAGTGTGAAAAATATGTAGCCTGAGCCTCAGACTTGTGGAATGAACCTGGATATTTCTTTAGGAAAACATGTGCTTTCTAAGAACAAACAGAAAACTTCCAACACCCTTCTCTTCGGATAAATAAAAATATGGGCGCCAGTGTGTAAGAGCCCCTGCTTGTGTAGCTACTCTGATGACAGAGGAGGGGGCTGGGCAGATGTGCTCGGGGTTGCCAGTGTCCCACCTTCCCGGCACAACGGTGGCCGGACACCCTCTGCAGAGTGCTTCACTGGCTCGCGCCTCGGCAGAGCTGTGATTTCTGTGTGGGGCTTTCCAGGGCATCCCAGAGGAGACCTGTGCTCATGATTCAGATCTGGGGTGTGACAGGCTTCGGTTCATCCGGATTCCAGGCATCATTTAAAATAGCTCATGGCTTAGCAGCTCAGACTGATTTTTCTTTTATTTTTCAGTTTGCAAGTCATTCATATTCAGGTCCTTCCTATCAAAGCTATTGGTGCATTTCTGAAATTAATGTATTCAGAAACCAGTTAGGTTTAGTCTGGGTACCAGAATACATCTGTTTTCCCATCAGTGTATTAAGGGACTAGATGGATACATGACCGATTTGTAAGAACGCAGTTCTGTTTCCTGCAGTTGTTGTAAGGATCTTCTATTTGCTTTCATATGCAAAGCGACACTGTAGCTGGAATTCATATTAAAGGAAATATCCAGCGGCATAACCCATTTCACCTCTGCAGCCGTATTTACCATTCTTAATAATAGTGGTTACATATCTGTGGTTCAGTTTTGCAGTTCTCCACATATGTTAAGCATACAATTTCCTGTTATATTTTAGTTGGCAAAAATAGAACTGACATTTTTCACACAACTTGGGTTTTATTTGCTAATATCCATATAAAATACTAGATTTACTGACAGAAAGTTTAAGGAGGACACCCTGCTTCCCCCAAACCTGAAGGCTATAGAAATTTAAAGTGCTGAGGAAAGAGACTGACATTCCTCTCCTGTGCCACGACACCTTCAGCACTGTCAATAAAGCTCTGCTGATTGCAGGGCACTCATTTCCAGCTCAGGCAGACAGCAAGAAGCAGGGCACACCCTCACTTCCCCAAGTTAACGTTGAGCAGCACCTCAGAAATGACCAAAAATACTATTATCTGAGTAGATCTCCTCCACCTGTCCCACCTTGCAGGAACAAGTTTGCATTGGGACTTCTGGTGTCACTGTTGCAGATTTTGAAAGATGTGAGAAGTGCAGCAATGTTTTTGCCTACTAGACCCTGAGAAAGGGTGGGTTTGACTTCTAGAAGTCCAGACGCTGTTTCTGAGAGCTGTGAGAGGAGGAAATGGAGTCAGGGACAGACAGCAGCCCATGTAGGAGTCTCTTGCAAGGGAAGGTGGGACAGGATGGAGAATGAAGAGAAGATGTGCAGCTGAAGCTGCTTCCCATCCTGTTCACAGCATGGCCCTTCTGCCTGCGCTTGGTCTGAGGTTTGGTGTTGCAAGGGAAAATTCCAGACGCATTACTCATTTATGTTAGATTCTGTTGACCTGATACTGTAAGCTGGGAAAACAGACTTGAAACAAAGGCCAGACATGAGTGAACAGAATGGTAATGACTTTACAGTAAATCGTGTCGTTTTGAAGAGGTTAATAATATACTCATATTTTACTGAATGTATTAAAATTCTTAGTTAAATATTGTATGTTCCTGGAAGGGAAATAAAATTTTGTTTAAGTGGGAGCATTTTAATTTTATCACATTCTCTTTGATTTCCTTGAAGTCTCCAAAATCGATTTTACAGGATTTTCAAAGTGGATAGGATAGTGTATTTATAGTTTTGCTAGGTTTGCTGCTGAAAACAAAGAAAGCAAGGCTTCAAGATTAACATGGTTAAGAACCAAGCCCTGCCAAAACTTACACATGTGCAATTGAAAGGCTGCAAGTATTCTCCATGCACTAATTCAAACTACTCACATGAGTAAAGTTAAGAGCTTAATTACATGCAGGTATTGTTTCCTCAAAATTAAGTAATTTGGTTTCTGAGGCTGTGAAGACCTGGTGTTATGCAGCTCCCATGACCCCTGAAATAAGAAAGCATTGTAAAGACTGCATAAAATGACTTCTTTTGTTAAAATATTACTGAGACGAATGCTCCCCTCCCTGCTCCGATCGATATAATCTGAATGTTACATCATTTCATCTAAAAGAGCTGCAGATTTATGTACTTTTTCTGTGCAGAGCCATATGAAATGAAAACTAATGAGGTTCAAAAGGTTTCTGAACATTTTAAAAAAAGTTTCATTTCAGTTTCCCATCTGGAAACTGACAGAATTGAGGGGGAAGGGCTCCTTATTTTTTCCACAAGATCCTCTTGAGATCTTTTGTTACTGCGAATTCACCCTCAAGAACCCACAGAAGGTCTATTCCCAGATGATTTCTCACCCACCTATTGGAACAGAGCCCCGGGAGTTTTCCCACCCGCCTTGCCCGCGGTCCCTGCCATTGGCACAGGTTAGTGTGGGGTGTCAGTCCCATCTCGTGGACAGGCCTGAGTTGGAGCAATAACTTTTGGGCAGCGGCCGGCTGGCAGCAGTGGGCAGCGCCTGCCTGTGCTCTGGGCAGGGCGGCAGGCAGGCAGCAGCGGGTCCTCGGCTCCACGCTTGGCTGTCACAGCCTGCTGGTGCCATTCACCTTCCTTCCTCCGCCCCCAAGGATCATTGCTGTAGATATGCCCCCCCATCCTGCTTGTTGTTGGGGTTCATACCCTTTGTAAAACCTCAGTGTTGGACCCCTTGCAGTCGTTTCAACTGAGACTGCATTTATCTCTTTCCACTGAAGTGATTTTCACCTGTAAATGGTTGCAAGTCCAGTTAGAGATGACCTTCTTTCCTGAGCAATATTCTCACCTGTTCTTAAATTCTCATGCATCCTCTCCTGATGAAAAGCATTTTCTTGGACACCTCATCAGGCCGATGTCTGTCCCCTGCTTACGGGACAGGAGTTCTCTGGTGACAGGGTTCTCCCATTTCAGATTAAATTAATTACTCTATTTAACATCTGCTGGCTCCCTGGAGTGGTTAACTTTTAATATCTCTCCCCACTTTCTCTAAGATGGCTGTTTTTGTGCCACAGCTCTGGCTCCTGGGAGCCTTTTTTCTTTCAGTTGTGACACCGGGACTCTCAAAGCATTTAAACAGAGGGTGCTTTGTGATCTCCTTGTGACAGCTCCCCCCAGCTTTGGCCAAGATCCTTTTAGGTGTATATTTTAAAGGATTGGTTTTGGGGTAGCCAGTTTTGGCCCCCAAACTTGAGCTATCTGAAAGTTGTCCTGAATTTTGGAGTTTGGTGGCAGGAGTTCATCCTATAGGGATCCCAGCATTATCCCAGGCCAGAAAAAGCTGTTTCAGGTGTTGAAGCAAACAAAATGCTTTCCCTTCCCCTTGCCGCCTTCCTGCTGCATACAGACTTCCACACAGATAGAGTGCGCTGAGGCTGGAGGAGGCAGGAGGAGCTGGGCAGACGAGTGAGGTGCAGGGGGCCCACCAGGGAGATGCAGGATTTTTCCCAGCCTGCCCATGGTGGAGGGAAGCGCTCTGCCTGCTGCCTCTCTCCATGCCAAAGAGGAAAAAAACAGGCTATTGCTGAAAAAGGCGTCTCCTCACAGGTACTAGTTAACTCATTTAAATGTCACTCAGCAGACATGTAGACACAACCTTGCCGTTTAAAACACTGTCTGCTCGTAATCACTACAGGGGGAGTGAAGGCAACTGTAATGAGCCTGTGGGATCAGTAATTACTCTTAAGAGTCTGTTTCTGCTTGGTTTTAAAGACTGACAAATACAGAGAAGTGCCCAAGTCAAAGAGCTGTAGCTTGGCTGCCCACTTTGCCAGTACTAGCGCTGTAGAGGGCCAGACTAGTAGCTGCCTAGTGAGATGGGATCAGGGTGCACATGGCAGTGGCTGTGGGTAAGGGAAGATGCAGACCATCCCAGGATACATCCTCCCCTTCCTCCCTGGGGGCAGCAGCAGTACCAGCCAGGCTACATGGCTCAGGGCTGCACAACCTCTTCCCTGAAGCTGCCAAATTCAGTTTTCCTTGACTGTGTGTACTCCCCAGCTCCAGTGGAGAATCATCCTCTTGAAGTTGGCGTATCTGTGAGAGTGTGACAGCTGTAACAGCGCTCATGGGCGGCCAGCCTCCTCCTTTCACTCCTGCTCCATCGTAGTGAGCCTGGTTTGTCTGTCCCTGGTGTACTCTGACATCTGCTTCCCCCTCACATTAAAGCTCACATCTTGTTGTTCTGACAAATCTCCCAGTTGTTTAAATCATCTCAATTTATGATGTATGGCTCTTGCATTTAATATACCTCTTAGCTTCTTGTCATTCACAGATTGCTGTCAAATTCACCTATTCCACCAGTAAATAACACAGAATAAATAATGTCACTGATAAATAGGCTGAACGACGTTCACCCCAGCACCGGTGCTGGGGGAGCTGAACTGATACTGTTTGCTGGCCTGCTGCAGCACCCGCTTAATGACTTACTGCTTCCTGGATGTCAACGGGGTTTATATTCAGCTTTATTGTATTAATACCTAAACAATAGTTCCTTGCTTTCTGTGAGCCACCTCTGTGACAGAAATTTTGTTAAAACCTGACAAATGACTGCTTTTCCACCACAGGATTCTTCAGTTTTTCTATCTGTGCTCAGCAACTGCTAAGCTAAAAACGAGCAATCATTGAAGTAATAGGTCCTAAACACAGAGTTGGTATTTGCTACACAAGTAAAAACTGCAAAAAGAGCCATAGGTGACTCACTGAAACACTTTGGTGTGATGTGTTTCCAGAGGTTCAGCATTTTTTTTAGCACTGTAGATGTCTCAATGTATGATGGCAAAGGAAAATAAATTAAGTAGCAGGAAAGCCAAGGAGAGGCTTGAAGCAAGATGCTGATACAATTACAGCAGAAATGAAACCCAAGCACTCTCTGAAGAGCTGAGTTACGTGTATGGTAGAACTGTTAATGTACCTGACACAATACTCTCAAAAGCAAAATCCTGTTCATTTCCTTGAGAGGCTTTGTTTCATACCGAGCAGGACGTGTAGTCAGAACACAGGATTGAAGGCAATGCAAGATGTGCTGGCGAGTGGCCAGTGGCCCCTGGCTGGCCCTGCTGCTGGGGCAAGGAGCTGGTGGCTGGCAGGGTGCTGGCTCCAGGTGACCCGCTGCGGGCAGGGCTCCTGCAGGATGGTGGGGTCCCGAGGAGGCCTGATAGCCTCCGACCCTGCTTGAAAGCAGCCTGAGCCCACCGAACTGCCTGAGGGGCCAGCAGGACACCTGTGAGTCAGGACTGTGTGGCACATCTGAGTAGTGATTTGGGAAGGTGGCTTCTCTCTTTGTGGGGCAAAAACTCTGTGCAGCTCCTGGGAGAAAGGTTTGCTTTCCTTTTTGTCACCTGGTTTCCTCATGGGCTACCATCCCCTTTCTTTTCTTGCCTGCAGCTCCCCTTAGGTCTGAATTGCATTTGTCCCCATGATGCTGGCTTCCTCCCTGCCCTCTTTGTCAGATCTGGTGGTGGTCTCTCCCTGGTTTGTGTGTGCTTAGCCACTCTGGAGAGATTTGAGGAGCAGCAGAGCAGAGGGATAGCACGTTTACTCAGTTGCTGCTTTCCTCAAGTGTCATGCATAACAGATCTGTTTGTGCTAGCCGCGGTATCACCAGCAGAGCCCAGTCTGTTGTTGGGCCATGGTTTCATAGGCTGAAGTTTTACAGTTCAGTTGTGTTTCGGTACGTAATTGCTTTATCTTGTAGTAACAAATCAGGTTGGAACATGGAGCTCAAATGATAAAGTACCTAATAAAGAAAAGTGAGAAATCAGATTCCAATGCATATTTGGCTTTATTAACTTAAGGAGCAGCAGTATTAAGGCATCTGTTCTCACTGGTATTTTTTTTTTCTTTTCCAGTGAAAGCTAGGAAGTCAGACCACTGATACTGTCAGAAACAGGTATTACAGTCACTGGGGAGAGATAAGGGGGGGAAAAAAAAAAAAAGCAGAGTTGTAGACTGTTATCTCAGCTGTGGACTGTTTGTATATGTCCTGAGAAGCAGTGGCTGCAGACAGCAGTGACACAGAAGGAGGTAGCCCTGCCTTTGAGGGAGGCTGACATGCATGATAGATATGTATCATCAACAGAGGGAGAACTGGGTAACAGTAGTATTTTCCAGTCAGGTTATTTCAGAGGAGTACAGATGGTTGTACTAACAAAAATATTTTTTTGCTATTTTATTCGTGATGCAAACTATCTTCTCTAGAAGTTGCTGCTCTGAGATTTTACCCTCCAGAATTAATCCCCAAGTACTCCAGAACAAGCCAGAGTAAGACATGACGCTACTTCCTAGAGACCTTTGCTTGCTGGTACTGCAGACAAAAGCAGGGGCTCTTGGCTCCACTGTGCGCAGTGCCTGAGCCCAATTGCTCACACAGCACTATGCAAAAACGTTTGAAGGTAGAGGTGACACCCACATGGGGTGCCATGAGAACCAGTGACTTTTTTTTTCTTCTTTATTTGCTCTAAATAGCATCATTCTGAGGGGGTGTCCACTGGTTCTCTAGGAAATCGTGTCTTTAGGCATGGAGATTTTTATTTTTTTAATGTTAAGCAAATATCACAAGCATTCAATTTAAATCTTCTAGTTTTATTTTTAGGCATAGGGCATTAATGAGACAAAAATGTCTTTCTGATGTATGAAAGCACTCTTCCTCTTAAATGATATGCAATGTACTGATACGAAATAATACAATGAAGGAAAACAAATAGCAGCAAATAGCATTTCTAATTGGTCCTATGTACATTTGAATATGAGTGAGGATTAAGTGCTCTGGAATATTTTTAAAGGATGATACTGTTGCTTTCTGATGGTACTTTTATATTTGTCCATAATAACTTGTTTGTCTATTTGGCAAAGCCAAGTCTAATGGACGTGTGAGTCAGGCCCCTTGGTAGACCCCCAGTGTTCTTCTTGAAAGTGTGCACATGAGGAGGGGACTCCCTGGCACCGTGTTTTCTCGGAAAACAGGCTCAAACAGGGTAACTTTTTGAAGCAGAAAAAAATCTCAGGTTAAAACAAAAGGCTCTTTTTGTGTCCTTGGAGGGCAGGTCCTTCCTTTAGTCTTGTTTTGGAACCCAGTGCCTCCTGTGTTACAGCCTCTAGCCTGCTTCCTCATGTCCCCAGGCAAGCCACCATCTCTCCATTGCCACCAAGGCCAGCTCCGAGGTGCTGCCCACTCCTCCCAGGAGACATGCCAAACCCCCCGGACACTGCAGTCATCTCTGCCCCCTCTCACACTCCCTTTCCAAACTGAGGGTGCCCTGAGTTCTCTGCGGATTCCCCTCTCCTCCCAGTAGGCTCTATCAGACCCAAAGTGCAACAGCGAGAGCAGAGCAAATCAGTGTCTCCCCTCCCTGCCTCTGCAGCAGGCTGAGACACACTGTGCGCACGCAGGCAATGGAGAGCAAACACATAAACCAGAGCTGGGCCACCAAACTGGTTATGTGGATTACTCCCTCTTTTGCAGAATTACTGTTTGGTGCATTTTAAGAGCTGAATTTTTGAGCTTCCCCAAAGTAGGGGCATGGAAAAGTCATGTGAGCGAAGATGACACCATGGTATTGCCGTGAGCAGTTGTGTTGGCTTCACAGTGTGTTGCCCATTTGTAGAAACAGATCGTGGTATTTGGACTGGGGAGTAACTACAAATTGGTGTCAATCTAGTGCAGAAACTTGAAACTGCTTAGTAATATCCGGCTGCACAAGGTTGTTTCTTTGCAAGTTTATTTACATTCATTTTATAGTCAGAAGCATGAGGAAGTGCACTGCGGAAGGCAACAAGAGCAGCTCTGGATCTGCTGGTACTGGCTGAAGTGCCTAGACAGCACAATTGCATTACTGTTTTTTCTCTAAATAATTGAAAGGGGAAAAAACCCTAACGTCTTTGTCTGTAAAGACTTTGTTTATACTAAGGAGAGTTTACACAGCTTGTAGAGAATTAATTTGTAGGAAATGAAACCTCTGTATCTTCTCCATCTTATATACATGGTCACCACCTCATTCCAAACCATATCATCACTTGGCTTAGGACTTTAGGGTTATCAGCAAGATTTCAGGTTTCAGAAATAAATGCTTATAATCTTAGATTGAGAAAAATGAACAGAAAGAAGAAATGTAAAATCTTGCTTTATAGCCTTTTCAGAGAAGGTAAGCTCAGTTAATATCCTGACCTAAATTTGAGAGATTCTGTGAGAATGCCCTACTCTTTATGTCACAGGACATAATTTATGTTGGTGTCACCAGGTGCAGCTGGGAGTCCATTTTGCACCGGCCTTGCTCTGGCAGAGGACAAAGCACCAGCAAGGGTTGGGCAAGGGCTGCTGTGGGTCTTGAGCTGGCAATGGCCCTGCTGCTGAGCTTGGTACACAGAAGCTGCAGGGATGCTCAGCTCTGCTGAGCTGGAATGGGGAGCCATGACCGAGTCGTGGGCTTGGGAACCAGGAGAGCTGTGAGAGTCACAGGAAAACGGCATCAAAGTGGCAGCCTGGGCTCTGGCTCCTACTTCCTGCTGGCAGGAGGAGGGTCAGGAAAAAGCCAAACTTTCTGATCAAAACTTAATGGGAAGCTTACAGGGGGGTCACTGTAAGAATGTAAAAAAGACAGACTCCTGAATGAACTTTTTATATCCTCTGATCCTCTGCCTCTGCACATCCTGCTCCCGTGGGCAGTGGGAATGACAAAAGCCTGAACTATTCTTGTAGTATTTTTAGCCCAGGCTGCAGAAAGAGGTGCTGGACATCTTATGGGACAGCACGTTTCCACAGACCTTCAAAAATATGCTTTCATCCGTAAAGCTTGGGTAGAAGTCAGCTGCCATCTGAGTCTCTGACATTGGTGTTTGTCCATCAGTTAGCTGAAACAGGTAGGCTTGTGCTTGTGAAGGGTACGTGTCATAAGTTAATACGGTACCTAAACAAAAACTGCATCTAAGGGCACTTGAAATCCATGTCCAGTGAAGGTGCAGAGGAGGAGTGAATGAATCCAAGGGTTCAGGCTGCAGCAGCACCCATGTGTGGTCAGTTAGAAGCGGTTCTGCACAGCTTTGGGAAGCTGCTGGGCTGTGTGATGCTGTGAGGCCTCCGTGCCCCGCATTGATGGCGTTTGGGACTCTGAGAGTGGCCAGCTTGCTGGTAGCCTCCAGCCCTTCCTCCATGGTGCCATGTGAAACCACCTGTTGGTAGAAGCCTTCTTCATACCTGGAAGTAAAACCCTAGTTGGATTTATCTGATAAACAGGAAAGAAGCAAAAGTGTCATTTCAATGTTTCCAGTAGATTTCCCTTGCCTTCCCGGGGGAGTCAAGTGCTCCCTTGGCCTTAGCTGGCCTCTGCAGCTCTTGTGGCCTTCCTTGTTTAGCCTGGCACAGCTTGAAGTTTTCCACTGAACCATCACCAGGCGTTCGTGGTAGCATCCACTCTTCCCTTTTTACACATCCCCAAGTTGTGGATGTCTTTTAAAACCAAAATAAGAGCAATGATAAATAAATAGTGTAATCCAGGACTCTGGTGAGAGAGCAGGATGCAGCCTGAGTAATAATTAGGGGTCAAAACATAAAGGAAAGGCCAAACAGGAAATATTGGGGGGGGACAGGACACAGCGGGGGCTGGATGTGACCAGGGACATCAAACTGGCAGCCATGTTGCCAGCTGATGGCTGAAAGAGCTGCTGGCCTCCAGTCCAGGTTGTAATGGGTCATGATACTCCTGTCACATGGCCTCTGAGTAGTGGGAGCCCTTACACCAAGGAGAGGTCCATGTTGTGCTGCCAGGCTGGCCCAACGGGGCGCCCCAGAAGCACAGCCAAGCGACGCAGGCAGGCCCCTGTGGAGACTTGCTGTCCTGTGGACTGTGCTGGAGGTCTGCCATGGGCTCAGTCCAGCACATCTGAGGAGTACTAAATTCACTGCATTTTTTAAAGAGGAAAAAAAAAAATCAAGATGGATCATGATGTCTTTAACTTACTTTTCTTTCTTTAAGAAGAAATTTTAAATAAAGACCAGTGCATGGAGGGAGGGACCTCTAGCACAGAAAATCAATATCAATTACTACGCTGTAAAAGACTGGGCCATGCATACGCGCTGCGGCAATGACCAAACTGGATCCCCTTTGTGCAGGGAGTACTTAGCTCTTTCATCGCATTCGTGGCTGTAGTGGTAGTTGAGCTATTACAGGAACAATTGGTGAAGCTAGCTGACGTCAATACTTGAAAAGAACTTCACCTGTTTTAGAAGCAAAAATAAAAACGAATGTCTGTTAAAAAATATAATTTAAGGTAATCAGAATGCTATATAATAAGAGCTCTGTTGCACATAATTGGTGCTCCTCTCTCGTTTAGCATAGCGGTTTGTCTGTATTCAATTTCCTCACGTGGTTTGGTTATTTCTTTTGGTTATTACTATCTATATCTAATGACAAGTAAACTTTGTTCTTTTTTTTCTCATTACTTTCAAAATGGCCTTGTGCCATTTTGCATTTGAGGAGAAAATAAACGCGTATCTGCCTGGGCAAAGTCCTAGGTCAGTTTTGCAGTCACAGATCACTACTTTATTCAGAATTCAGGCAGGTTGGCTGGTTGGCTTTGGTGAGCAGAAGGGAGGACGCAGGATTTAATCTTGGAAGTAAAACTCTTGCACCACACTGGCAGTTTCAGTTAGCAGTTTTCTGTCAAGATCAGGTTGCAATTCAGTATTTTAGGGTGAGGACCAGAGACCCCATCCTAGTTTACTAACCCGTGTTCACTCAGTACTTCCCTGGATCTCCTGAACTACTCCACTAAACTCAATATAGTACACAGGACCTAAAAGTTATCTTTTAACAGTGCCGTGAAGGATTTGAACTATGTAAACACTCACAGAAGCATGAGTTGAAATGAAGGTTTTAAAAGTTTCCAATTAATGGATAAAGAGCCTTCCAAGCCCTAAAGAAAAGTAACTTTTGCCCCCACCCCTGTCCATGGGAAAGCCCTTGCTGGCCACCCCGAGGTGTGTCAGACCTTGCCCAGTCGCTGGTGGGTGCCCTGGCTGCCTGGGTGATGCCTGTGCCTGGGCGGTGGGCACCCTCTTCACTGTGGAAGCTGTGCTTTGTTGTGAGGACGTACAGCCATTGCTCCAGGTACCTTAGGAAATGCCCAGCTCAAGGCCAAGGAGTGATGACCCCTGAATGCAACCCTCTATGGCCAGCTCCTCACACCCACTTGGGGCTCGGCTGGCAGTTTTGGAGGCACCCTGACTCCTTTTCCCCCTGACACTGGCCGCAGCCTCTCCTGCTTCTCTGGCAAGGCAGCTGACCTCTCTGTTGCCCTACAGTGTTTGGCAGGAGAGGCTTTCTTTAACAATCTCCCTTCACCAGAGTGCTCTCCCTCCCAACCCCTCTGCCCCGGCATTAGCTGTTTATGTTATCAGAGCTTGCCCCCCAGATATCTGTTACTTGGGTCTCTGTCCACGATATATTAATTTGAAAAAGAGGATCATCAAGTTTAACAGCTTTCCTTTCCTGTGCCAGCTGCTGTAATTTCTCCTGTCACCTTGGGGGATTTTCACTCAATTCTGAGCGAAAAGGCAGAAAAGGCAAGAAAGTCCCTGGCTTAAAATGGGCTCTGTCCAAGGAATGCTCCCCCTCCCTGAGCAACAGCTGAATACTCTCCTCAGATGTGTAGAAAGGGCCAGCTGAAATGTGTGTATCCGAGTACCATATTTTGCTGAATGTTTATTCTTATGAGATTTCTGATGAGATTACTAGATGACCTCTTAAAGCCCTTTCCCACCCAATTATTTATGAGTCTGGGTTGCTCTAAGTTCTCATAATGGCTCCTTTATGACTCCTTACATAGTTTACTTGCTATTGAAGTTAAATGAATTGGTTAGTAAATTCCTGGATGCCCCTTTTTATTACTCAGTTGAGTGCTGTATTTTGTGGCTCTGAAATCCTCTGGCACCTCATCTGTTCTCCATGAACTTTCAAAAATCACTGCTGAAGGTATCGCACTTCCCTCTGTTAGCTCTGTTAGCAATCTCGGATGCTTGTCATTCAGTTCTGTGGGTTTATAAATACTTTACCAAGAATTCTTTTCATCTTCCCCTTTGATTTACTCATGGTTCAATCAAGTAACCAGTAGAATGTAAGCCTCAAAATTTGATTCCCCTCCACCCTACTTTCATACAAAAAGTCAGCAGTAATTGGTGAAGAGACCTCAGTTTCCCAACACAGGAGAAATGCCCTTGGTTAAGGCAGTCAGCTGAGACACAGACTGTCCGTTAAACAGCTTTTCTGTTTATGATTGCAAACAACACATTGGTCAGCATACAAATTATCCTTCTATAAAGGAAAGATATTGGGGAACTACAAACAAATATTTGATCCAACTATTAAGACCCTCGTTGCTTGAAGAGCTGACTGTTCTAACCACATCTCATTTAATCACTTTACTTCAAAATTCAAGTTCCAGCAGCTCAGCAGCAGATCAGACAGGGTATAACAAAATGGGATTAGACAAGTTAATGTCATAATTGGAATACTAATAAAAAGACCAGAATACATGTAACAATCCACTGATTTTAAATGTCCAGAAGTCCCTTGACAAGAATACTGATAATAGCATAAATCTGATCAAATCTTGATTGAACTGGGTTTAGTAAGGAATATGTAGACAAAAGCTCTCTTGAAAGTGTGAGCAATCTTAAGTAATTTGGACAAAACTGTAATAAAATAAAATAATTATTCTGATTAGTTTTACAAGGCTCCCATATGCCACAAACCAACCTGTAGTTGAATCTAGATGAACACTAATTCACTATTATATAAAGGTACATTTAAGCAGATGAGAAACAGGTTTATCAGCAATCAAATATTAGCTTAAAAAAATAAAACAAATAGTTCCTTGTTATCAGGAGCACTTCTGTTGAGGGAATCCCATGGCAATAAGCCGTATGGCCCAGTCATATTTTTGACTATGTCCTGGTCTCAAACCATTCTAGCCTGCTGCAGGGGCTGTTCAGTTAAGTCAAAAAAACTTCCATGTCATCTAGAGAAGAAAGGCGTTGAGGTCCTGATTCTACGCACATGCATATGTTTACACCCATGAATTAGGGTGGGAACATTCATGTGCAGAAAGCTTAGCATATGTGTTAATCTTTGCAGGACTGACATGCCCAGTCCTGATACAGATCCTTGATGGAGTTTGTTTTCCTGCCAAGTGTTTATCCTGAGCTCCAAATGGGCCAGTCCTCCCTCATGGCAGGGTGCATGCTTCCCCCACAGCAAGATCTGCCTGCAGAGAGATTTCCCACAGCAGCTCCAAAAATATGTCCTTTGGAGAATACTTTTTCCCACCTTCTGTAGATCTCAACCAATGTGACATTCAAACTTTTTTCTTATGTTGCATCTCTCCTTTATAGGAGAGAACAACACTGGCTGCTTTTCCTCTTTCAGGCTTCTCCAGAGACTTGCTCATTCTATTTTGGTAGCTTTTCAGTACAGTTGATCTCTGCCTATGAATGTAAGGTGCAACGGAGTTTAGCATCATCCATCTGTACTTGCAGACCTTGAATTTTGCTCTCAAAGTGGCAAGAGTGGAAAAGGACTTTTATAGAAATAAATGGCACTTATTTTACCAAATATTGTCTCAGCTCCTGAACTCCAATAGTTACAAGTGACAAGAACTAGATTATTGGATTTCACCAAATGTAGGCAGTATTTTGATGCGTAGGTGCCTGTTGAAAAATAGACCATGATCTTTGGAAGAGCCCATTGTGTGGTATTTCCAAACAGCCCAAATCCACAACATCTTTGAGCTCCGCTCCTGCGGATCACAGCTCTGTCCGTGTCCTCCCTGATGTGTCCCTTCTGTTTGAATGGTTTTCTTGCAAGAAATCCTATCTAGTAAAAATATTTTGCTGAGATCTTCAGTAAAGCACTCGTCATCCTCCCTCCTTCTTCCTCCCCCACAGTTTCATTTGCTTTCACACTTGCAAATGTCCCTTCTACAGCTGATTGCTTACCGCCTGTTAAATAAAAAATAATGGAAATCTAGCTGGTAGATTTGCCTGAAAGAGATTGCGGGTGCTTAAACATAACCATTGCACCCAAAGACCATACTGAATGAGTGAGTGATGCACAGCTTCACCAACTGGTGTTTACATCTGAAATATTTTCTGCATATGTGAACACTACAAACTTTTTATTGCCTGTGTAAACAAAATCCTGTGCAACAGAAACCCGGGAATATCCATATTAATGAAGATAATTGAAGATTTTTTTTTAGTTAGCCATTTAAATCGTACTTAGTGTAGAAACTGAGTTAAAATCCAGGCACAAGGAAATTAAACAGGGTGGTAATAGAGATTCTTCAATGTACTTAAACCTATGTCATTTGTATTCCTAGAAGTATCTCAATTTCCTAAGCTTCCTAAAAGTGTGAAGTGTATTTCTGTTTCCCACATACATTATTCCACGGACATCAGTTATCTCTTAAATAGGCTCTGTAATAGTCTGTTTCTAGCATGTTTTGGCATTTGTGCTCCAGGCAGATGCACGGAAGGGCCTGAGGCAGGAGGGGAGTGACAGCTGTCCAAGGAGCCTGTGACACGTGGGGCCATGTAAGGAAAATCAAGATATTCATGAGAAGAAAGTCCACTCTCCCAATCCTCTCATCTTGTAGAAAGACAAGGATCAAGGGGGAACATAACCCCCATTTTATAAAGGGAAATAAGAAAGACCCGGGGAACTACAGGCTGGTCAATCTCATCTCAGTGCCAGACAAGATCATGGAGCAAATCCTCCTAGAAACTATGCTAAGGCACATGGAGAATGAGGAGGTGATTGGTGACAACCAGTGTGGCTTCAATAAGGGCAAATCGTGCCTGACCAGTCTGGTGGCCTTTTATGACAGGCTTACAGCAATGGTGGATAAGGGTAAAGCAACTGATGTCAT